>NC_046163.1:82303456-82413905 GCF_011064425.1 Rattus rattus | reverse complement strand
TTGTAGTTTTTCCTTTCTACAGGTCTTCAGTTGTTCCTTGTGGACCTGTGCCTTGAGGTCACCAGGGCAGTCACTTGCAGCAGAAAAGTTGGTCTTCATGTGGTCCCGAGGCTCAAGTTCGTCAAGGGTGCTGCCCCACGGGCTCTCCGTGGTGGCAGCAACCAGGAAGATCTGCGCCGCCTCTTCCGGGAGCCTCAGTGCACCGGGGTTTCAGATGGATTCTGGTGCTTTCCTCTGGAATCAGTAATGTGTGCAGAGAGCAGTCTCTTCTGGTTTCGCAGGCGTGTCTGCCTCTCTGAAGGTTTAGCTCTCCCTCCCACGGGATTTGGGTGCAGAGAACTGTTTGTCTGGTCTGTTTCCTTCAGGTTCCGGCGGTGTCTCAGGCAGGGCTCCTGCTGCTCCTGGGCCCTCCCCCACAGGAACCCAGAGGCCTTGTACAGTTTCCTCTTGGGTCAGGGATGTGGGCAGGGGTGGGCAGTGTTGGTGGTCTCTTCCGCTCTGCAGCCTCAGGAGTGCCCACCTGACCAGGCGGTAAGGTATCTCTCCCACGGGTTCTGGGAGCAGAGAGCTGCTGCGGGCCGGGATCCGCGGGTGTGGGACTTCCGGTAAACACAGGACTTGCCCGATCCTAGAGGAATTCTGCCTCTGTTTGTCCCCATTCCACCAGGCAAGTCACTTGCAGCAGATAAGTTAGTCTTACCTGTGGCCCCGAGGCTCAAGTTCGCTCACGGGGTTCTGCCCACGGGCTCTCCGCGGTGGCAGCTTCAGTATCCATTCTACTGCTGAAAAACATCTGGGTTCATTCCAGCTTCTGGCTATTATAAATAAGGCTGCTATGAACATAGTGGAGCTTGTGTCCTTGTTATATGTAGGAGCATCTTTTGGCCATATGCCCAGGAGTGGTATAGCTGAATTCTCAGGTAGTGCAATGTCCACTTTTCTGAAGAACCGCTAGACCGATTTCCATAGTGGTTGTACCAGCTTTCAATCCCACCAACAATGGAGGAGTGTTCTTCTTTCTCCACATCTTCACCAGCATTTGCTGTCTCCTGGGTTTTTTGATCTTAGCCATTCTGACTAGTGTGAGATGGAATCTCAGAGTTGTTTTTATTTGCATTTCTAATGACTAAGACTTTGGAACATTTTTTTTCTTTTTTTTTTTTCGGAGATAGGGACCGAACCCAGGGCCTTGCGCTTTCTAGGCAAGCGCTCTACCACTGAGCTAAATTCCCAATCCATTTTGGAACATTTTTTATGTGCATCTTAGCCATTCAATATTCATCAAATGAGAATTCTTTTTTAGTTCTGTAGCCCATTTTTAAAGGTTTTTTTTTTTTTTGATCCTCTGGAGTCTATCTGCTTGAATTCTATGTATATATTGAATATTAGCCATCAATCAGATGTAGGATTGGTAAAGATCTTTTGCCAATCTATTGGTTGCCTTTTTTCCCTGTTGACAGTGTCCTGTGCCTTAAAGAAGCTTTGTAATTATATGTGGTCCCATTGTCGATTCCTGATCTTATTTCTCTCTCTTCAATTCTCTTCCCTTTATCTTCATGACTGTATTTACATGACCCCAGAATTCTACCAGAAAATGCCTACAGGTGATAAACAACTTTGGCAGAGGTCCTGGATATAAAATTATCTCAAACAAATCAGTAGGCTTCCTCTACTCAAAGGAAAAACAGACTGAAAAATAATTTAGGGAAAAGACACCCTTCACAATAGTCACAAGTAATATAAAATACCTTGGGGTGACAATAACTTCAAATCTCTGAAGAAAGATGTTGAAGAAAATCTCAGAAGATGGAAAGAACTACCATGCTCATGGATTGGAAGAATTAATGTAGTTAAAATGGCCATAGATTGCTGAATGCAATCTATAGATTCAATGTAATCCCGATCAAAATCGAAATCAATTATTCACAGAGTTAGAAAGAACAATTTACAAATTCATTTGGAATAAAAATAAACCCAGGATAGCCAAAACTATCCTCAATAAGAAAAGATCTTCTGTGGTAAATCACCATCCCTAACCTCCAGCTATATTATAGTTCAATAGAGTTAAAACCTTATGGTATTGGTACAGTTACAGGCTCTTTTCAAACTGGCAAGATAAAGCTCTTTCTCATCATGTAGTGAAAAAAGCCCTGGTTTAGATTAAAATCACACTTTAGAAATAGATGTGGTGTTTCAAACCTGTAATGCCAGTCCTCAAAAGATAGAAGCAGCAGAGTCAGAAGTTGAAAATCACCCTTGGCTACACTCTGATATATGACAATATATATATATATATATATATATATATATATATATATATATATATATATATATTTAAAAGAAGAAATAAATGCAGAAAAAAAGAAAGAAAGTCAGGCTCATGTTCCCCTCTTATATGATGAAAAGAGAAAGGTATTTTTTGTAAGGGTGCGAATTTTACTCATGGAGGCTAAGCCCTTATTATCTATCTAATCATCTTCTAAGATTAACTTTCTTTTTAGTTTTTAGATGTTTATTTTTGTTTTTGTTTTGTTTGTGTGTGTGTGTGTGTGTGTGTGTGTGTGTGTGTTCTGTTTTGTTTTTTTCTTTTTAGACATGGTTGTTCTGTGTAGTCCTGGCAGTCCTGGAATACATAATGCTAAACAAGCTGGCCTGAAATATATAGAGGCTTGCTTGCCTTTGCCTATTGAGTGCTAAGACCTAGATACTTATACCACCACCACTAGGCAAGATTGGTGTTCTATGGGCATTTCTTGGTTAGCATTTCAGTTTAAAGTTTTGTGGAGGACACATTTAGCTTTTTACTCACCATGTTCTAAGATGTTTTTCACAGTGGCTCATGAAGAAGAGATATTCCTGTGCCAAACATTGATCACAGCTGCCCCATCTTACAAAGATGAGGTTGCAAATCTTGCAGAAATACAGTAGCTGTGGTTCAACTCTCAGACATGTGAATGTCAAGTTGAGAGATACAGAATTTACATCAGAATGTATCTGAACGCTCTTGACAGTGCTGAAAAGTCAGGAAGATAAATTTATTTCAAATATGGTCTCCAAGGAAATGCTGAGAAGGGCCCTGGAGCATCAGGCCTGTCTGAGGGTATATTTATATTTCCCAAGTTTATAGTAGAAACAGCTTTGAGAGAAAGTTGTCAAATACCTATGTTCATAAGGAAGCACAACAGCCTTTTTTGCTCACCCTTTGGATTAGAGAATCTAATACGTTTGGCTCATGGTTGCATGTGAAATTCCTTTTTAAGCCATATTGGTTCTACCTGTATGACATAGAATAGTCAAAATCAGGACAACACTCAGTACAAGGACAATTCCTTGACAATGCATAGAAAGAAAATGGAGAGTAATTATTTATTTGAAGGGCATAGATTGATGCTCTGTTTGGATAGAAGAAACAAGATTGTGGATGTAGAAGGTGACTGGAGAATGATGCTATGTATCTCTGAACTGAAAATGAAAAATAATGAATGGTGTTTTAGCATAGCAAAACATGAGGGTAAACAGTTTTAAAATGAGTCAAATATTGTCATTGATGGGCTATAATGGTTTTTAGAAATCCAGGGAGATGGCTAAGCCCATAAATTACCCCCTATAGAAACATTAGGATTTGAGTTAAATCCCTGCAAAACAAAAACAAAACAAAGCAAACAAATAAATAAACACAAAACAGGAAGAATGCCATGCTATCATAATTCCAGTGCTAGAGAGTCAGAGACAAGGAGACCTCAATGGTTAGCTGGTCAGCCTATCTTGGCCAATGAAAGGCCCCATCTCTAAAACAAGGTATATTTTGCTTCTGAGGAAAGACAGGAAAGGCTGACTTTCAACACACACAAACACACAAACACAAACACAAACACACACATAAACACACGAACACATCAATAATAACTAAGCCAATACTGAACTGTGCTGTTCAACTGCATAGGCCATCTATTATTTTCATGATAAAGCCACAGTAGAAGAAAAATTTCAATTTGCAAATAAATACTTCTATCCTGAGAAAAATAATTTGCTAAAATAAATGCAGTTTCTGAATCACAAACACATGAAATCAGCATGCAGCTTGTTTATTGTTAGTTGTATAAATTGGGAGACTTTTCCCAATATATGACTCAGTTCATCATTTGGAATAAATGATTGTGAATCGATCTTAATGGTGGAGAAGTCAGGACCCACACTTGGCTCTTCAAACTGCTAGGGCTAATTCAAATAAAACTTTTCTGCTCCTTTGCAAATGGTCTGCCACTGGTTCCTCCGACTGTTGGCATTTGTGTGATAACATTACATGGAATTCATAGACAAATGAAATGAACTGGAAAATACCATCCTGAGTGAGGTAACTCAGTCAGAAAAATATACTTGGTATGCACTCACTGATAAGTGGATATTAGCGAAACAGCTCGAATTACCCAAGACACAATCCACAGACCACAGGAAGCTCAAGAAGTAAGATGACCAAAATGCGGATCCTACCACTCCTTCTTAAAAGGGGGGAAAATCTCCATAGGAGGGGATATGGAAGCAAAGTTTAGAGCAGCAACTCAAGGAAAGGACATACAAAGCTTGCCCCACATGTGGCCCAAATGTATACAACCACCAAAACTAGATAAGATTGATGAAGCTAAAATGCATGCTGAAAGGGACCGGATATAGATCTCTCCTGAGAGACACATTCAGAGCATGTCTAATACAGAGGTCGATGTTAGCACCAAACCACTGAACTGAGAACAGATCCCACGTGGGGAGGATTAGAGAAAGTATTGAAAGAGTTGAAGGAGGTTACAACCCCATAAAAACAATAATGCCAACCAACCAAGCTTCTAGGGACTAAACCACTACCGAAAGACTATACATGGACTAGACCAAGGGCTCCAACTCCATATGTAGCAGAGGACACCCTTTTGGGGCACCAGTGGAAGGGGAAGCCCTTAGTCCTGCCAAGGTTGGACCCCCAGTGCAGGGAAATATGGGGGGACAGTGAAGGGGATGTATGGTGGGAATACCCGTATGGGGGAGGGGGAGCGAAAGGGGTGGGGGTGTATGGACAGGAAACTGGAAAGGGGAATAACCTTTGACATGTAAGTAAAGAAATATATCTAATAAATTTTTTTTAAAAAAGAACATGAGCAGGGAACAAAGTACATTGTTAAAAGCTGCTAATGGTCATGTAAGATCTTCTCAGATCAAGCATGTGTGGGTAGTATAGAAGCTGGGACAATAGAAGGTTAGTCTTCCAGAACTAGTTTGTTTCACTAGGAAAATTCCTATTATATTGCCATGCAACATATTGTCATATGTATTTTCCTTTCTGAAAGTGCAATCTAGAAATGAAGAGAGCATTCCTTGTCTTATACTCTAGTATGATTATTTCAAGTGTTTTCCAAAACTTTCACTTGGAGCAGGCTGATTCCTTGTATTTGTAGTAGGAAGAAAGGAGATTACCTACCAGCTAATGTTATTAAAAACATTACATATTTAGGAGGCAAGCTATTTCAAACAGAGGCTACTATTTTTTCTATCCTTGTGGTATAAAATATTGTCATGGTAATGAGAAGCTAGAAATTTATTCTTGGAGAGAATCTAGTGATCTATCCTGGAATCTCAGTCAGAAAACCCAGCATAGCTGCTTCAGCAGGGGTTCCCTAGGCATTTCTTCTTAATGTTGTAAGTTCTTCACTTGATGATACTGTGCGTGTGTGTGTGTGTGTGTGTGTGTGTGTGTGTGTGTGCTTTTGTGTGTGTGTGTGTGTGTGTGTGCATGTTACTGCAGTTTCTATCTATATGCTAGTTGCTAACTTTGTTGTCTCTTCATTTTTGCTTGCTATTTACTTTAAAAACTCATAAATTCAAAACTAAAATTATGGCCATAATATATGACTTTTCATACCCAGGAGCCTGCTTCGAGGACACTTTTTTGTTCAACAGGAAAAATGACTGTTTTTTGTTTTGTTTTGTTTTGTTTTGTTTTTTTTATAAACGAATGTCTACAAGACCAGAAAAATGCTTGTTTAAACCTGAGAATAATAAAAAAAAATCTTTGAGCACATATGTTATCACATAGAAGAACTCAAGTTCTCCCAGCATAGATTGATAGTGATTTCTCACCACAGAACGTTCAGAGATACTGACACAATATGATGAAGATTCTCAGAGGCACTGAATTTTCCATTAGTAAGTCTAGCAAGGATCTTGCAAAGGCCCTGGGCAAACTTCAGTCTAGGACACAAAAAAACATAACTACTACAAACTCAACTTCTCACTTTGTCTTCTTTTTTTACATTCTGAGGAACAGGCATTCATACCAGACATAATGCCAGAATACAAGTAGAAAGAGGTCAATCACATACTCTTGTGTTTGCAGAATGTTTAGCATTATTTCTTACATGATAAGACATCTGTTTGTTTTGTCATTCCTCAGGATTTGTAACATGACTTTATAATATGGGTACAGGTTAAATATTCCTAACTCAAAAATATAAAATTCAAAATGCATGTATATATATATATATATATATATACACATATATATGTATATATATGTGTGTGTGTGTGTGTGTGTGTGTGTGTGTATGTATTTTATAAAACTGCCTATACAATTACAGTTGCATGCAATTGTATAAGGTGTATCACCACCCCTCTGTCCAAACTTTTCTTATACTTAACCACCCAGGTAGTTTATTTTCCTCCTAGACAGTTTCCCTTCTACTTTTATGTCACATGTTTACACACTATTTTATGTAATCCAGAATTTAAAAATGAGTGAAATTTTATAATATTAATTTTTCTAAGATGTGGTTAATTTAACGACTGTTTTCAGTAGTATCCATTTTCCTGAAAATGATAGAGCTTAACTTTTGCTATGAATCAAGAAAATTGTATTGCTCTATATTTTTTCTACACATTTTTTGATATATAGAAACCCCTGTTTGTTTTCTAACTTGACTGTTGTACTAGTGTGTCACAAAATATTGACATGCAAATTTCTCTCCAGAATGCTAATTCTGAGATGTTGGTTTAAATTCCCAGGATTGATATAATTGGGCCATATTTGTAGGTATTTAAGGAAAGTGTATACTACATCATTTGAAACTTTTTGATAACCAATATGATCTGACAGTGGGAAATTAATTCTTTCTGCACATACATCAGAGTTAGCTTCTGTTGCTGTAAAATTATAAAAAATGACAATGGTCCTGGTTCCTGTGGGTTCCCATTCCTGAGAATCCCTGTGTTCTAACTATTTCTTTTTTACTGCTTTCAAACACTATCCCCTTGGTGGTGTTGTTACCATGCCTAAGACTCACATAGCATTCCGCAGACTGTGCTAGCATGGCCCAATACCATGCTAGCCTGAAGCATTCTATAGATTAGCATGACTTCTTGTCACAAATTCTATTCACACTCCCTCTGGCTTGTCTTACCAATGGAAAAAGGAGGTGTCATCCAAAGTCCATCACAGAAGAGACTGGCTCATTTTGGGTCTCTCTGGTTCCAAGTTAGTTGGAGAGATACCTATAGACTGACGTGCTGTCCTTGCACTCAGGCTACCCAAACTCATGTGCTGATACTTTCTGTACAATAGTAGCACTCAGTAATTCTTAGTGTGCCAATTCAACACTATCCAATGACGTTTTTGTTCATTCAAACAGACACCTCCAAACAACCACAACAGCCCAAATATTTTGTGTTAGAACTTCTATCTGATTCAGGCCTCTTCTGCACCAAAGACATCTAACCTGAAATATGAGTGTGAAAGTGTTCCTTGACTAAGCTGTTAAATTAATAAGGCGAAAATTTTCAAGGCATTTTTTGTTAAAGGCAATAGAAAAATTATTTATCATGATTTTTCTTGCTAGTCAGGAGGAGGCAAAAAATGTCCATCAACTCAATTAGATCGAACAAAGGTAGCTAGTACATATTCTTAGCTTCAGAGTTCATTCTCTTCTTGGAGTTCTCATTTCTTCTACTGAGTAGTGCCAACAACCATAGATGTAGCAGAAGTAAGTCTGTTTGTCTTTATCAATATTACTTTATTCATGAGAGTAAAGTTTAAATTTCTCCTGAGATACACATGGCAAGACTGGAGAGATAGGCTAGTGTATCATACAGTTGATAAACTGAATGGAGGAAGAAGCTCAGATTCCCAGACCTAACCTAAAATTGGACAGCCAGTCACAATTATAATACTTGCGGTACAGAGAAGGATCCCTGGGATAACCTTGATATCTGGACTAGGCAAAATGGCTGAATTCTGGATACAGAGGGTATCCCTGACTCAGTAAATAATTGGATGGCTATAAAAGAGGAAAACAACACATTTGGGCCTCCAAATGTATATATACATACCTCAATGAGCACCACAGATATATACTGCTTTACAGAGATGTGAACACTTCTACAAAAGTAGGCATATTAACATACACAAAGCATAAAAGTCATGTGACATAAAATATCTTTCTTTTAAAAGATGTTTTAAAAGAAACATAAAATGTTCCGTTGCTTGAAAATGCAAAATAAACTAAGCATAATAGCATATTTTTTAATCACAGAACTTTGGACACAGATACAGGCAGATATTTGTGAGTTTGAATACAGGTTGGGCTACACAGTCAGGCCCTGCCAGAACACACATGTACCACACACACACACACACACACACACACACACACACACACGGGGGGGGATGGAGAAGGAGAGAGACAGATACAGAAAGAGAAAGAAGGAAAAGAAAGGAGAAAAAGAGAGAGAAAATGAAAAATGAATTTAGGTTACTGAGTTTATAAAACAAGCAGTTGGCTGAGTTTCATTTATTAGTGGAATTTTTCTTTCTCAACTAGACAACAACTTTCTGAGTTCAGTCTGAGCTTTGTCAACATGGGAAATGAAGACAGAAAGTCTACACATGCATGAAAACCTATAGCTTAGAAAAGGAGAGAAATGATTTCTCATAGGTGTTGTCGTCACATGATCTGAAGGCAGTTTAAAAGAAAGGATTTAAACCTACAGAAGTTACGAGAACAGAAATTAGAATAAGATATGTTAGATATCTCAGAGAGTTGCTGTAGGATGCCATACAGGTAAAGGCAAGTACAAGAAAGAACAGGGCCTGTGATTGGCAAGAAAGAAGGATGGGCAGGAGAAAAAGTTGGAGGGAAGACAAGGAGGCTGGAATGGAAAGAGAGGGCAGAAGAAGCCATGGACAGAACATGGAGGCTGACATTAATGTAGATTCCACTCCGCGTATTTAGAGGTTGCTATGAATGTACTTAAAGAATGGATGTATATAGGGCTTTAAATGTCTAGGTGGGTAATTATATCTTATCAAGTGGATCAGAGGTTATTGTGTTGTTTTCTTTCATGCAGCAATTTAAGTTTGAGAGAGTGTTAAACCAGCTATCTTGGGACACTGCAGTGTCGGATCTAGTTGGGGGTAAAATAAAGCCATTTATTTATTTGTTTTTAAATATTTGATTAGGTTTATTTCTTTGCTTACATTTCAAATGTTATTCCCCTTCCTGGTTTTCTGTCCATAAGTCCCAATTCCTTCACCTCCCACTCCCAAATATGGGTATTTCCCCTATACATCCCCCTTACTAACTACCCAATCTTCCCCTGCACTGGAAATCTATAGCTTCTCCTTCCACTAGTATCCCAACACGGCTATTCTCTGCTACATATTCAGAGCCCTGGGTCAGTCAAAGTATAGACTTTGAGAAGTGGTTTAGTCCTTGGAAGCTCTGGTTGGTTGGCATTGTTTTTATGGGGTTGCAAGCTCCTTCAACTCTTTCAGTCCTTCCTCTAATTCCCCAAATGGGGGTCCTGTTCTAAGTTCAGTGTTTTGGTACTAGCATTGATCTCAATATTGGACATGCTCTGGATGTGTCTCTCAAGAGAGATCTATATCTGGTCCCTTTCAGCATGCATTTTTTAGCTTCATCAATCTTAACTTGTTTTGGTGGCTGTATATATACAGGCCACAAGTCGGGCAGGCTCTGACTGGCCATTCCTTGAATTCACTGCTCTAAACTTTGCTTCCAAATCCCCTCCTATGGATATTTTTCCCCCTTTTAAGAAGGAGTGGTAGGATCCGCATTTTCGTCATCCTTCTTGAGCTTCCTGTGGTTTGTGGATTGCACCTTGGGTATTTCAAGGTTTTTGGATAATATCCACTTATCAATGGGTGCATACCAAGTGTATTTTTCCGGAATTGAGTTACATCACTCAGGATGATATTTTCTAGTTCATTCCATTTGCCTATAAATTTCATGAAGCCATTGTTTTGATAGCTGAGAAGTACTCCACTGTGTAGATGTACCACAGTATTTGAATCCATTCATATGTTGAAGGGCGTCTGGGTTCTTTCCAGCTTCTGGCTATTTTAAAAAAGGCTGCTATGAACATAGTGGAGCATGTGTCTTTGTCGTATGTTGGAGCATCTTTTGGGCATATGCCCAGGAGAGGTATAAGCTAGGTCCTCAGGTAGTAGAATGTCCAATTTTCTGAGGAACTTCCAAACTGATTTCCAGAGTGGTTGTACCAATTTGCAATCCCACCAACAATAGAAGATTGTTCCTTTTTCTCCATATCCTCGCCAGCATCTGCCTTTACCTGAGTTTTTTATCTTAGCCATTCTGACTGGTATGAGGTGGAATCTCAGTGTTGCATTGATTTGCATTTCCCTGATGACTAAGGATGTTGAATATTTCTTTGGTTGTTTTTTGGCCATTCAATAAATCTCAGATGAGAGTGTTTTGTTTGGGTCTGTATCCCATTTTTAATAGGATTATTTGGCTCTCTGATGTCTAACTTCTTGATTTCTTTGTATATTTTGGATATTAGCCCTCTATCGGATGTAGGATTGGTAAAGATCTTTTCCCAATCTATTGGTTGCTGTTTTGTCCTAATGACAGTGTCCTTTGCCTTGCAGAAGCTTTGCAGTTTTTGAGGTTCCATTTGTCGATTCTTGATCTTAGAGCATAAGTCATTGGTGTTTTGTTCACAAAATTTTCCCCAGTGTTCAAGTATCTGAGATTCTTCCCCACTTTTTTTTTCTAGAAATTTGAGTATATCTGGTTTGATGTGGTCATCCTTGATCCACTTGGACTTAAGCTTTGTGCATTGTGATAAGAATGGATGAATTTGTATTCTACATGCTGACCTCCAGTTGAACCAGCACCATTTGTTGAAATGCTATCTTTCTTCCATTGCATGGCTTTAGCTCCTTTATCAAAGATCAAGTGACCATAGGTGTATGGGTTCATTTCTGGGTCTTCAATTCTGTTCCACTGATCTATCTGCCTGTCTGTGAACCAATACTATAGGAAGAAATGTGGTAGAGCGCTGTCTTTTTCAGTTTTGTGAAATAGTTTTGATAGTATTATGAGGTCTTCTATGAAGGTCTGATAGTACACTGCACTTAACACATCTTGACCTGGGCTGTTTTTGGTTGGAAGACTTTAAATAACTGCTTCTATTTCTTTAGGATTTATGTGGTTTTTTAGACAGATTATTTGTTCCTGACTTAACCTTGGTACCTGTTATCTGTTTAGAAAATTTTCCATTTCTTCCAGATTTTCCAGTTTTGTTGAATATGGGCTTTTGTAGTAGGATCTGATGATTTTTTTTAAATTTCGTCAGATTCTGTAGTTATGTCTCCCTTTTCATTTCTGATTTTGTTAATTTGGATACACTGTGACCTCTGGTTAGTCTGACTGAGTGTTTATCAATCTTGTTGATTTTTGCTAACAACCAGCTCTTGGTTTTGTTGATTCTTTCTATAGTCCTTTTCATTTCTACTTCCTTGATTTCACCCATGAGTTTGATTATTTCCTGACTTCTACTCCTTTGGGTTTACTTATTCCTTTTTGTTCTAGAGCTTTTAGGTGTGCTGTCAAGCTGCTGACACATGCTCGCTCTTGTTTCTTTTTGCAGGCACGCCGAGCTATGAGTTTTCCTCTTAGTACCGCTTTCATTGTGTCCCATGAGTTTGGGAATGTTGTATCTTCACTGTCATTAAATTCTAAGAAGTTTTTAATTTCTTTTTTTATTTCTTCCTTGACAAAGTTTCATTTAGTGGAACATTGTTCAACTTCCATGTATATTATTGTTGTTATTGAAGACCAGTCTTAGTGAGTGGTGATCTGATAGGATGCATGGGACTATTTTTATCTTCCTGAATCTATTGAGGCCTGTTTTGTGACTGTTTATGCGTTTAATTTTGGAGACGGTTCCATGAGGTGCTGAGTAGAATGTATATTCTTTCGATTTAGATGGAATGTTATATACATATCTGTTAAATCTGTTTGGTTCATAAACTGTTAGTTTCTCTATGTCCCTTTTTATTTTCTGTTTCCATGATCTGTCCATGGATAAAGGTGGGGTTTTGAAATCTCCTACTATTGTCATATGAGGTGCAATGTGTGCTTTGAGCTTTAGTAAGGTTTCTTTTATGAAGAAAGGTGCCCTTGCATTTGGAGCATAGATATTTAAGACTGAGAGTTCATCTTGGTAGATTTTTCCTTTGATGAATATTAAGTGTACTTCCTTATCCTTTTTAGTGACTTTTGGTTGAAAGTCAATTTTATTTGATATTAGAATGGCAACTCCAGGTTGTTGTTCTTTACACATCCATTCTCTTAGTCTGTGTCTTTTTACTGGGGAATTGAGTCCATTGATCTTGAGAGATATTAAGAAATAGTGATTATCGCTTCCTTTTATTTTTGTTGTTAGAGGAGGAGCTATGTTTGTTTGTCTCTCTTTTGGTTTCATTGCAAGGAAATTATAATCTTGTTTTATGTATGGTGTAGTTTCTCTCCTTGGAGTTTTCCATCTTTTATTCTTTGTAGGGCTAGATTTGTAAAAAGATATTGTGTAATTTTGGTTTTGTCATGGAATATCATGGTTTCTCCATCTATGTTAATTGAGACTTTTGCTGGATACAGCAACTTGGACTGGCATTGTGTTCTCTTAGGGTCTGCATGACATCTGTCCTGGATCTTTTGGCTTTCATAGTCTCTGTGAGAAGTCTAGTGTAATTCTTAGAGGTATGCATTTATATGTCACTTGACCTTTTTCCCTTACTGCTCTTGATAGTCTTTCTTTTTTTATTTTTGTGTATTTGGTCTTTTAACTATTATGTGACAGGACGAATTACTCTTCTGGTCAAACCTATTTGGAGTTCTTAGGCTTCTTGTATGCTTATGGGCATCTCTTTCTTTAGGTTAGGGCAGTTTTCTTCTTTAATTTTGTTGAATATGTTACTGACCCTAAGTTTGAAGTCTTCATTTTCTTTTATACCTATTATCCTTAGGTTTTATTTTCTTATTGTGTCCTTGATTTCCTGTATGTTTTTGGCTAGGAGCACTTTGCATTTTACATTATCTTTCACAGTTGTGTCGATATTTTCTATGGTATCTTCTTCCACTGAGATTCTATCTTCTATCTCTTGTATACTGTTGGTGATGCTTGTATCTATGGCCTCTTGTCTCTTCTTAGGTTTTCTATACCCCAGTTTTTCTCCTTTGTGTTTTCTTTATTGTTTCTTTTTCCATTATCAATTCGTTCACCTGTTTGGTTGTGTTTTCCTATAATACTTTCAGGGGTTGTTGTGTTTCCTTTCTAAGGGCTTCTACTTGTTTACGTGTTTTTTCCTGCATTTCTTTAAGGGAGTTCTTTATTTCTTTCTTGAAGTTCTCTATCATTATCAAAAAATGTGATTTTAAATCTAATTCTTGCTTTTCTGGTGGTTTGGATATCCAGAATTTTCTTTTGTGGGAGAATTGGGCTCTGATGATGCCATATAGTCTTGATTTCTGTTGCTTAGGTTCCTGCACTTGCCTCTAGCCTTTGGGTTGTCTCTGGTGTTTGCTTGTCTTGCTGTTTCTGAGAGTGACTTGACCCCACTGTAGGCCTCTGTGTCAGCATTCCTGTAGAACTGTTTTCCTGTTTTCTTTCAGCCTTTCCTCAGAACATGTATTCTGATTTTAGGTGTATCTGTGCTCCTGAAGACTGTCTTCCAGCTATATACATGGGCAGGAATCAAAAGGTCCTGTGCCTGATTGCTCATAGGTCCTTGCACCCAGCAGGCACAGTGGGCACTATTCCATTCCTTCTTGGTCTGTACTGTGGGCAGATGGTAGTATCCTCTGTCTTCTCAGAATTATCCACACTTCTGAGGATCCAGCTCTTTCCCCCATGGAATTTGGGTGCAAGGAACTGTTTGGCCAGTTCAGTTTGGTCCTGGGTGCAGTCCAGAACTGTGGGTGCCAGCAGCTGTCTGTTCCTATATCCCTGTGTCCAGAGGCACATAGTTTCCCTTTGGACCAAGGACGTGGGCAGAGGTGTGAAGAGGTGGCAGCCTGTCCTGCAGTCTCAGGATTTCTGCCCCATTTTTTTTTTTATAATTTTATGATAACAGATGGTGCCCAAAGTGGGGTGAGAATCCATCAGTAATCCTAAGAGTTGAGAGAATATTTTAATTTCTAAGTAAATGGGAGCCAGTGCCATGTTGAATCACATGATGGCCCAGGCACAGGAACCTTAAACCATGGCTTACAGACTGTAGGTCCTCTACTGTGTGATAAGTAGTGACAACTCAGAGAGTTAGAAATTAAAGCTGCCGTTTAAAGTAAGTTACTTAGAAAACCTTTCAGGATACTCATATTCCTTCTAATGTGGGCTCCATGGGAATTTTGGGTTGAAATCCTAGGTACACAAGCTACTTCCTAATGGCAGGTATTATTCAAAGCTGATTACATTTGTTTTAAACAGAAGGGTGTACAGAAATTACCCAAATCACATGGGGATTTTCATTTACAGTTTGGAATTTAGGAAAAAAATTAGTAACTGACTCCAAGTAGAGAATTGTGATATTGAAGAGTTATTAAGGTTAAATAAAAATCTGTGTCTCCAGGTAGAGAACTTAACAGAGCAATATATTTTGGATATTAAGGTTAAATAAAAATCTGAGGCTCTGGGTAGAGAGCTTGGCAGATTGATATATTTTGGGCTAAAGTCCTAGTTTGATAAGTTGAATATTCATATTGTAAATGTTAAAACGTGTTTAATTTGTTTTATAAATTACCCAACTAAGTCCATATGCTTTTTGATGCCAGCTAGCTAGGGTACACACTCATTTTTGTTAAATCAACATACAATTTTTCCGTGTTCAATTTTTTGGATGAGGTGTACCTATGTTTTTTCTAGTTCCTGGCTATTACACATAATATGCTATGAATATAGTAGAATATGTGTCCTAGTAGGATGATATATTGTCCTTTGGATATATACCCATGAGCAGTATAGATGGGTATTCAAGTAGAACTACTTACATTTTTCTGGATAATGGCCAGATTGATTTCAGGGGTTATTGTTGCAGTATGAAATTCCACCTGGAATGAAAGAATGTTACTCTTTCTCCACATCCTGACCAGCAATTGTGACCAGGATTGTCACTTGAGTTTTTGATCTTAGCTATTCTGATTGGTGTAAGGTATAATTTTAGTGCCATTTTCATTTGCATTTCCCTGATGAATAAGAATGTTGAACATTTCTTTAAGAGATTCTTTGCCATTTGCTATTTTCTCTGTTGAGAATTCTCTGGTTTTCTCTGTAAACCATTTTCAAATTGGGCTATTGGGCTTTTTGTAGGTTAACTTTTTGAGTTCTTTATATATTTTGGATATTAGTCTTCTATCCAATTAGTGAAGATCTTTTCACAATCTGTAGCTTGGCATTTTTGTCCTATTGATGGTGTCATTTGCCTCACAGAAACTTTTCTTTTTCAAATGTTCCCATTTATAAATTGTTGATTTTAGAGCTTTTGACATTGGAGTTCTGTTTATGTAGTTTACCCCTGGGCCAATGAGTTGGAGACTCATTTATGTTGAGGTTCTTGAACCAATGGACTTGAGCATTGTGAAGTGTAATAAACATGGATCAATTTGCATTTTTCTACATGCAGACCACAAATTAGACCAGAACCATTTGTAAAAGTTGCTTTCCTCTCCTCCCCACTCCGACTGTGTGGTTTTGGCTTCTTTGTCAAAGATCAACTATCATTAGTTTTATTCTGGGTCTTTCATTCTACTCCATTGACTTCTTTGTCTCTAAATATCATACAGTTTTCATTACTATGCTCGGTATTGCACCTTGAAGTCATGGATGATATTTCAGCCAGAAGCTCTTTTATTGTTTAGAATTGTTTCGGCTATCCTAGGTATTTTGCTGACCTTATCAGCTATAGGAGTGCTTTTGTAGAATTTTCAAGATCAATTATATACTATCATATTATCCACATATACTGATTTGTATCCCCTTGATCTCCTTTTGTTGTTTTTTTGCTCTAGCTAGAACTTGAAATACAATACAGAGTAAATGAGATATTTGGCAGCCTTCTTTTTTTCCCTGATTTTATTTTGATTGCTTCATATTTTTCTCCTTTTAATTTGATGTTGCCTGTTGGCTTGATGAATATTGCTTTTATTATGTTTATGTATGTATCATGAATCCCTTCTGATCTTTCCTAGTCTTTTAAAATGAAGGGGTATTGGATTTGTGTCCAAGGTTTATGTCTTAGTTAGAGTTTTGTTTAGTGAACAGACACCATGGCCAATGGAACTCTTATAAGGAAAATATTTAATTGTGGCTTGCTTACATATTCAGAGGTACAAACTATTATCATCAAGGTGGAGATATGGCAGAGTTCAGTCAGGCAGGGTGCAGGAGGAGCTGAGATCATCTTCATCTGAAGACTGATAGCAGAATATTCATATAATGGCAGCTAGTATGATGGACTTAAAGCCCACACCCACAATGACACACCTACTCCAACAAGGCCACACCTACTCCAACAGGGGCACACCTTCTAATATTGCTATTCCCAGGGCCTAGCATATACAAACCATCACAGTTTATCAGCATCTAATGAGATGATCATGTGATTTACTTTTTCTTTTGAGATTTTTATATAGTCGTATCTTAGGCAGGGAATAGGGTTTCTATTACTGCACAAAACATCATGACCAATAAGCAAATTCGGGAGGAAAGTTTTTATTCAGCTTATATGTCCACATTGCTTTCATGTTCAAAGTAAACGACGACTGGAACTCACACAATGCAGGAACATGGAGGCAGGAGCTGATGTACATGCCATGGGAGGATGCTGCTTACTGGATTGCTTTCCATGGCTTTCTCGGCTTCCCTTCTTACAGATCTTAACTAGTTTGAGGGACTTAAAGTCCACATGCACTATGACACACCTAATCCAACAATGCCACACCTACTCTAACATCGGCACACCTGGACCACTAGTCCAGAGTTGACAACATTCATTGTGGGACCTCCCCACTTGATCCCTACTTGAAAAAAAAAATGCCTTCCAGATGGATCTAACTCATAGAGGTTCCTTTTGCCATGATAAAACCAGCTTGTGTCAAGTTGACACATAAAGCCACCCAGTGCAAGTTGATTACATTGAAGGATTTTTGTATTTTGAGCCATCCCTGCTTCCCTGGGATGAAGGCTACTTGACTATAGTGAATGATGTTTTTGATGTGTTCCTGGATTGGGTTTTTGAGATTTTTTATGCTAATTTTACATTGATATTTATAAGTAAAATTAGTTTGAAGTTTGCTTTCTTTGCTGGGTCTTTGTGTGGTATATGTCTCAGAGTAACTGTGTCTTCATAGATTGAATTAAGTCTTCATAGATTGAATTAAGTACTGTTCTTTTGTTTCTAACTTGAGGAGTGAGTATTAGTATTAGCTCTTTATTGAATGAATGTCTGGGAGAATTCTGAATTGAAACCATCTATTCTATGTTTTTGTTTGCTTGTTTGTTTGTTTTTTTTGTTGTTTTTTTTTTTGTTTGTTTGTTTTACTTTGTTTTGGTATGGGAGGTTTTTAATGATTTCTCCTATTTCCTTAGGTGTTATGGGACAGTTTAGATAGTTCACCTGATCTAAAGTTAACATTGACACATGATATCTGTGTAGAAAATCATCCATTTCATCTACATTTTTCAATTTTGTCAAATATAGTCTTTTGAGTAATACCTGGTAACTTTTGAATTTCCTCACTTTCTCTTGTTATGACAACCTTTTCATTTCTGATTTTTAATTTGGATAATGTGTCTGTGGCTTTTAGTTATTTAGGCTAAGAATATAATCCATTTTGCTGTTTTTCTCAAAGAACCAACTCTTGATTTCATTGATTGTTTGTTATAGCTCTCTTTCTTTCTATTTGGTTGATTTTATTTTTGCCCTATATGTGACTATTTCCTGCCATTTATACTTCTTAAATATGTTTCATTCTTTTTTTTTTTGATTTGTTTGTTTTTTTGTGTTTGTTTTTGTTTTGCTTGTTTGTTTGTTTGGTTTTTTGTTTTGTTTTGTTTTCTTTTTTCCAGGAGCATTTAGGTGTGCTTTTAAGTTGCTAGGATAGGATCTCTCAATTTTCATTATGAAGGCACTTAATGTGATGGATTTTCCTCTTAACACTGATTTCATTGAGTCCCATAGGTTTGGGTATGGTATGCAGTCATTTTAATTTTATTCTAGAAAGTCTTAATTTCTGTGGTTCTTTTTGGATCAAGTTATCACTGAGTAGAGATTCATTCAGTTTCCATGAGTATGTTAGCTTTCTGTTGTTTTTCTTGCTGTGGATGTCCTGCCATAGTTCATGGTGATCTTAAAGAATGAAAGGAGTTATTTCAATCTTCTTGTATGAGAGGCTGAGAGGAAATATATATATATATATATATATATATATATATATATATATATATATTTGAAATGTTTTGCACATATATTTTAAATCCATTTAGTTTATAATTTCTGTTAGTTTCACTGTGCCTCTGTATAGTTTCTGTTCAATGACTTGTCTATTAGTGAGTGTAGGGCATTTGAAATCTCCTACTATTATTGTGTGAGGTTCCATATATGTTTTGAGCTTCAGTAGAGGTTCTTTTACAAATGTGGGTGCCCTACAATTTGGGGCATATATGTTCAGAATTGAGACTTCATCTTGTTAAATTTTTCCTTTGAGGAATATGAAGTGTCCTTCTCCAACTTTTTAGATTACATTTGGTCAAAAGTTTTTTATGACTCATTTGAATGGTTATTCCAGCCTGTTTCTTTGCAGAGCTTGCCTGGTGTACAGAGCCATATTGGATATGGGCCTAACCGCTTTTTGACTTCATGACTCAAAGTGACTAGGTGACTCTGGGCTGTTTGGCCACAGATATTCACCCCTAAGATGCAGCCATAAGTCTTAAGATTGTTGGACAAAGCCTCTCCCATGAATTTACGGCACAGGAAGATAACATTCAAGGGATGCCTCAGCTCGAGCAGATACCAGTTATCTCCTGAGTCAACACCCGGTGTCTCCATCGCCTGACCTCATCATCGTCTACCGCCTGACCTCTTTGCCTCCAGCTATCACTGTCTATATCTTCATCTCCCCCTCCTCTGTGTTTCACAAAGGACACTCCCCCTACCTGAAAGCCTTAAAAGTTGTAACGTTCACTCCAATAAACGAGACCTTGACAACAGAACTTTTGCTTGGTCTCCTTCTTCTCTTCACCCCCATTTTGGCCCACAGGTAAGAAGCCTCTTCGGGACCCTGAATAACTGGGTCCCCGCTGGCGGGGACAGCCTAGAAATCCTTTTTCCATTTATGTACTCAGAACTAGTTTCTGTCATTGTCACTGAGGTGTATTTCTTGTATGTAGTAAAATGATGGAGCCTCTTTGTGTATCTAGTCTGTTAGCCTGTGTCTTATTACTGGGGAATTAAATCTATTGATATTAATAGCTCAGAGAATGAGCTAACTTTTGTGGGTCCAATCACATAGGAATGGAAAGACATGTTCATGGTGTTCTTAGTTATATGGAGGACCTAGGACAGCGAAGAAAAGTGGGGGCATGGTACAAAAATCCTTGATCCTAAAGCTTACTGTGTTCTTCAGTTCTATCTTTCTAGTCTTCTAAGGCATCAGGCTTTGAATACTGTTAATTTTTCCACAGCAATTGCAGCATGATTTCCATTGATACTTCAGCCTTTAGCAAAAGAAACTGATTTTCTAATGAGGAAGCATCTTCTCTTGGGTACAGGAAATAGAATGACCATATAGCTAGGGTAGATCAAGTGCTCTGGGACAGAACTTGAATCCTAATGATGTGATCTCAGCAGTTTGAATTGCTTATATCCTATAATATTTTGTAAACAAGCAAACAAATAAATAGTCTACAGTAGAGCAGTCTGGGTGGGGGCCTGGTTTAGCAACTTTGTCTCATGCTAGATGAATGCTGCAGGATGCTTTAGTTCCTCAGAGCATCATATGTGCACAGGCAAGACTGTGTTAATGAAGCTATAAAAGGAACTGCTCTGGGTCAGGAACTCCTTCAAACCATCAACTCAATTAGAACATAATATCAGAGTACTTGTGTAGAAGTGTAAAATTAAAAATTAATACCAAAAGGAGAAGTAAGGGTCTAGCTACCCAGAAAGAAAAAGTGGGGCCTGTGAGAACCTGAACTTTTCACCCTCCCTTGCTATACAATGGTTCCCGAAACAGTTTTACATGAAAGGTTTCTTTGAATAGCCATAATGGCCCATAGCTTTCGGCCACAATGTTCTACTGGCCGTGTAGAATGTCCCAATCCCTAATCACAATGTCACAATGCTTTGGGAGTGTGTGGTACATGATTAATATGATTTAGCTGTATGGGCAGATTATAGTTTTAGAATTTCCCTCCTACCCCCCTTGTTCCCCCTGGTTTGTGGTTTTTTCCTTTAAAAGCTCTGTAAAAAGTCAGGTCAGGGTCGAACTCCTCTACTCCCTGTGTGGTGTATGAGTCTCGACCCCAGCATGCTGGCCTGAGCTCTCGTTTCATTTTGCTTACAATTAAAACTTCCTCGTGTGATTACAGCAAGTCGGTGTCTGTGTCCTACTGGGTGCGCGTTCCTCCCGAGACTTGAGTGAGGGTCTCCCCACTCTGGGGGTCCTACATTGGGGGCTCGTCCGGGATCAGCGCGACCACCCAGGGGTCCTAGACCCACTTGGAGGTAAGATTCTCTGTTTTGTCTCAGCGCTGTGTCTGTGTTCTGTCTGGGAATCTGGTGCGATCGCGGTTTCGGTTTTGCGGACGCTCAGTGAGACCGCACTCCAGGAAGGAGAGCGGGGTGGATAAGGATAGACGTGTCCAGGTGTCCACCGTCCGTTCGCCCTGGGAGACGTCCCAGGAGGACACGGGGGAGGACCAGGGACGCCTGGTGAACCCCTTCTGGTAGGTCCAGAGGAGACTTTACTCCTTGACGACCGATTTGTTAGGCAAGGTCTGGGACCTGCCGATCAGTTTCAGTGCCTCTGGTCGACAAGAGGTCGACGTCGGTTTTGTTTTCTGTTGTCTTTTTTGTTTGTGTTCGTGTGGGTGGTGTGTGTTGTCGAGCTCGACATGGGACAGACGATTGGACGTGTTGGTGTCTGTTAGTGTCTTTTTGACTTTCGTTTCGTGTTTGAATTTAGACTGACGACTGTGTTTAAAATCATGGACCGACAACTGTGTTTGAAATCATAAAACTGTTTGCTTTGTTCGTCGAAGAGTTTTACTTGGTCTCCTTAATGCTTAGTGAGTAAGAAACTTAATCTTGTAGACCCTGCTCTAGTGGCGGTGTGTTGGTTGATAGCCAAAGTTAATTTTTAATACCAACACCTGTGGGGGTTGGGGATTTAGCTCAGTGGTAGAGCTCTTGCCTAGCAGGCGCAAAGAAAAAATACAAAATAAAAACATAGTGTTTTATCTGTGCTTGTGCTCACAGCCAGCTGTGAAAAACTGGGAAAGATTTAAATTTTGCTTGGGAGTAGAGAATCTTAAAAACAGAGTTTCAGTCGGTATGACACTTAGTGCGTAGCTGCCTAAAAGATCAGAAATGCTGTCAACAGGCTATAAAAAAGGGACAGGCTGTGTTAAAAATGTTACAGGAGGAACTATCTAAAAAGGCTGAGAGCGAGGTGGGAGAGGACCATGAGGAAGACAAGAACAAGAAAAGAATTTTTGACATTTGCTCACAGAAGGAGAGCGCTCATTTAGAGAAGTTCTTTAAGGGAGCCTGCCTTGTCAGGCGGTGGCCAAGGTTAAGATTAATGTTTTTTTTTTTTTCCATGGGCCTTTAAACCCAGTGAGACAGTTTGATAAAGGGCTGCTACTGAGATCCTGATAGCCCCAGGTGAACCGGTTACGATTCTTTTGTCAGCCGCTTATTCTAGCAACCAGGTTCTAACCATCTCTCCATCCTTTTGTTATTAGTTGTTACTAGAAGCTTAGTGTCATTTAGAGGCTGGTTCTCTTGAGAGACAAAGCCACGGAGCTGATACTCCGTGAGGGAAAAATCTAAGTCTAAGAGAGATAGTCGATAACAGATCTGCTGCCTCTCTGCTCACCTTTCCGTTTCATAGACAAAGCTTGTGTTTATTTATCTGAAGGCCTCCTGGTTTAGCTGTGTGACTAAATGCTGTTTGCCCTCTTCTATTCTCAAGATTCTCTTGAGATGCTTGTTAGTAACTGTTACAGGACTCCTATACCACGAAGAAAACCTGCTGTCTTCAGACGCCTGAAGGTAGGGAGTGCTCCAGGTCGGCCGCCAGGCTCCAAGGGTGGGTCTCTGAGGGGTTGGAAAGTGCCCCACCAATCTGGCCAAGATAAGGAAAGGGTATAAAGAAAATGTTAAAGTTAGAGAGCTAAAGAGAGATAAAAGATGAGAAAAGAACATATACTGGCCACAGTAGTTAGAGAACCTAGGAAGATAGTACCTGACAACAGAAGAGAATTACTGGCTAAAGATCAGTGTGCCTAATACAAAGAAAAAGGACACTGGGTCAAGGACTGTCCAAGAAAGAACAAGAGGGGCCACTGGAGAGCTTCTTGGTCCTAGAGTGCTGGCTATGTAAGGGAAGTGTGGATACAGGGACCCAATGCTCTGTGCTCCTATGCCCCCCAGTGGGCCAATATCCAAAGACCTTGAGTACAAGGGGCTACTGACAACGAACAATACTTATGGACTGCCCGAAGAACAGTGGACCTTGGCGTGGGCCGGGTAACCCACTAGTTCATAGTCATCCCTGACTGCCCCCATCCCTTGCTCATGAGAAAATTGCTCCCCAAAATGGCTGGGTGAGGCCATGTGTATGCATATCTACAGACTGTGTATGTGGAGCTTAAGACCTGTCTCAGTGCACCAGAACCTGATGCTGGGAGATGAATGGCTTAGTGCTTTTCTGCCTGAAACACACCGTTCCTGCCAGCCGGACACTAACAATTATCGCCCAATCCAGGACTTAAACTGTGATAGAGTGGCTGATGTTTGCCTTTAAATAGAGTGTCCCAAAAGATGGGACCACTGGTCAGCTGCCATGGACTAGATTCTCCACCGGGTGGGGATAATCTGGTCACCTTGCTGCCCAGTCCGGACCTGGAGCCACCACAACACGAGTGTCAAGCACTGGCAGAAGCCCATGGGTGGAGGAAAGACCTCTGCGACTGGCTGATTGACGGCTGCTGAAAGCCGAGGACCTTGTCACAGATGGGAACAGTTCTCTTCATGAATGAAGATCAGAGATAAGTGGGTGCTGCCATGGTGGACAAAACGATGTCATCTGGGATGGCTGAACTTCTACGCCCCCAACACATCAGCACTACAGATGCCTTTGCCATCTCTTGGATGGCCTGGTGAAGCCAACAACTGTGAGTACTATTCATTGCCCAGGAAAACAAAAAGAAAGAGATTCAGTGACATGGGGCAATAACAAAGCAGATAAAGTGGCTCAGAAAATGGCTATACAGGAGCCTATCCTGGTTACAGGCCTACAAGAGACAGCCACTGGAAACTGGGATTGGACTAAGGGATGGCCTCACTTAGAAAAGGCCCAAATTGCTTAAAAGATAAAGGACAATGACATACTTGAGGGAAAAGCTATATACTTTTTCAGAAATAGATAGAAGCTTTCCTCACCAAACGAGAGACGGCCTCTACAATCATCAAGAAGATACTGGAAGAAATCTTCCCCCGATTTAAAATGCCCAAGGTAATCTGGTCAGACAACAGCCCTACTTTCGTTGCCAAGGTAAGCCAGGGTGTGGCCAAGTACTTAGGGGTCGATTAGAAATTACATTATATTTACAGACCTCAAAGTTCAAGACAGGTAGAGTAAATAAATAGAACTCTAAAAGAGACCCTGACCAAATTAACCATGGAGACTGTCGCAGACTGGGTGACACTCCTTCCTCTTGCTCTTTCAGAGCAAGAAATACCCTTCCAGATTCAGCCTTACCCTTTGATATGGGGGCCTCAGCTCCTCTGACTATATTAGGTGATATTACTGAACCAACATGTCATAGTAATAATGATTTGTGTGCCAGGCTAAAGACCTACAGGTGATACAGAAAGAAATCTGCTCACAGCTGACAGCAGCCTATGCCCCGGAGACCCTGAGTTCCAGGTCCGGAGACTGCAGCTTCCCCACTGAGCCCAGACATTCGAGCCTGCTGAAAAGGACTGTACCCGTGCTGCTGACCACCCTGACAGCTGTCAATTCTCAGCCCTCACCAGCTGTGTATTAGCTGTTGGGGCTGAGAGCTGGGACCTAGAGGGAGAGTCAGTCATGTTTGTCCTGGGTTCTATCAAGATAGGTGTGGGATAGGCTTGATTTCCATTACAAATGATGTAACGCTACATACGTTTGTACTCCTAACACTTCTTGGGACTGTGCCTCAGGGATCACAATCTATATAAGTTTAGAAGTTCTAAAAGCTAGTCATGACCTTGGTGTACAGGTTTAAATAGTGTCCAGATTGGAATCCTGATGCTAACGACTTAGTAAGACACAAAAAAAGGAGTTGAGAATTACTTAGGGCTAAGGCTATCTAGGTGCTGCAAGGGCAGCACAAGGACATCTGCTGTTACAATACAAGGCTTATAGAGAATTCAGAATTGCCATTCAAGAGTAATTAAAGACTCCATAAATAAACTTAAAAAGGTTAGATAAAGACAGACAAAGAAACACATCAGAGATGGTTTTAAAAGTTGGTTTAATAAGTCCCCATGGTCAACCACTCTCCTCTCTACTTTAGTTGGGCCCATTATAATTCTCATGCTTTTACTTACTTTCGGGCCATGTATACTCAACAGGCTGGTGGCTTTTATAAAAAAAAAAAAAAAAAAAAGAGTGAGTGCTGTTCAGGTACTGGTCCTGCGACAACAGTACCAAGAGTTACAATGAGATAAACAATCGCTCTAAGGTTAGAGCGATAATAAAAAAGAAAAAGTGGGGAATGTAGAAGTGTAAAATTAAAAATTAATACCAAAAGGAGAAGTAAGGGTCCAGCTACCCAGAAAGAAAAAGTGGGGCCTGTGAGAACCTGAACTTTTCACCTCCCTTGCTATACAATGGTTCCCAAACAGTTTTACATGAAAGGTTTCTTTGAATAGCCATAATGGCCCTATAGCTTTCAGCCACAATGTTCTACTGGCCGTGTAGAATGTCCCAATCCCTAATCACAATGTCACAATGCTTTGGGGAGTGTGTGGTACATGATTAATATGATTTAGCTGTATGGGCAGATTATAGTTTTAGAATTTCCTCCTACCCCCCTTGTTCCCCCTGGTTTGTGGTTTTTTCCTTTAAAAGCTCTGTAAAAGTCAGGTCAGGGTCGAACTCCTCTACTCCCTGTGTGGTGTATGAGTCTCGACCCCAGCATGCTGGCCTGAGCTCTCGTTTCATTTTGTTTACAATTAAAACTTCCTCGTGTGATTACAGCAAGTCGGTGTCTGTGTCCTACTGGGTGCGCGTTCCTCCCGAGACTTGAGTGAGGGTCTCCCTTCTGGGGTCCAACACTTGTACCTATAGCTGGGACATTTTCCAAGGATGGACTTCAGTGACCCAGGGGCTAAGGCTTATCGATCCTTTAAGGTGAGGCAGAGATGGAGACTGAAGTCACAGGAGTTCATTATCAGGGGTGTTATTCGATTTCTGAACATTGGACCTAACTACCACTTACTTCTTTCTTCCCTGTTCTGTCACTGTTACTTTTCAACATGAAACAATAATGAGGACTATTGATAATATTTAGGACAAGAGACACAAGCATATTGGATTGACATCATACCCAATGCCATCTCCAAACACAAGGTAGGGAAAGTTACAGTCTGGGAATTGTGGGACCAAGTCTCGGCTATGAAAGAGACTTTCATCTTCACTTTGCCTAATGTATTTATGTACTCATTATTGTTTGAGAAAAAGTTATGAGGGTGTTGCATTAGAAACTGTCATCAAGTTCCCATGTATAGCCTATCTTCCCCAAACCTACAGGAGCCCAATTTTCTTTACTCAGAAACTCATTGATATTTAGTGTGTGTAGTACAGCCTGCTTTAGATGTCAGTCACTGTATTCTGTTCTAGAAAAAATGATTCACTTAATTAACAAAATTTTCAACTTTGGGGAAATAAATAAAGTTTGCTGTCACAGTCACTGTCTAGCCTGAAGTAAGACATAGGTTCAACTTTCAACACTGATTGAAACAAGGCAAGAAAAACAAAACAAAACAAGCAAACAACAACAACAACAAAAAGAAAACAAATGAAACAAAACAAAAAAGCTGATTGTAATGATGGTAGGGTGGTTCACCAAATTGTTCTTGCCACACAAGCCCAAAGACCTAAAAGGTGCCAAGCCAGGTGTGGCTCTGTTTGTTGCAGCTTGACATGTTTCCTGCCCCTAGGTCAGGGTTCCAGTGTTAGCTTCCAGGAGTGTTAATGGCTACTGTGGGTGTTTGGCTTGTTTGTATGATAGTGTACAGTTTTCACACTCCTCCAAGGAATGTCCACCCTTTTACACTAATGAGTCCATGAGAATTTAGAAACAGCATAAGTACTGGAGTTGAGTGGATCTTTTCAAAATTGTAAATACTTGCCACCTTCAAAACAGCCCTTTTCTAAACACACACACACACACACACACATACACACACACACACACACACACACACACACACACACACACACAACTTTCTCAACAATGCAAACTATAGGAAGCAATACAAATAATGAGGGGCTTCCTGGGTCTGAAGAAACCATCTACTCTTTGAGCCAGCTTGCTGGAAGAATACAAAGGCAGGCAGATTACTGAGTTCAAGGTCAGTCTAGGACAAAGCAAGATTAGGTGTGGTAGAGATGGTAATTACAGGGTCCCAACCCACTATGCTAAGGTCTGTGCTTAACAAAAGCAAACAGATCTCTGCATTGTTTTGCATGTGTAAGAAAAAAATGTATGCATCTGCCAAAGGGTTAGGGAGGGTGTTTCATAAGATAATCAAAAGGAAATCTTCAGTAAATTACTAGATTGATAAATAAAATAGAAGACTGGATCTGGCTTCTGAAGGAGATGTGCTAGCCAGAGAACTTTTTAAAATAGAAAGAACTTCTTGAAGAATTGACAGACAGGCATAAACACACACACAAAGACACACTCAGACACACACAGACACACAGACACAGACACACACACACACACACACACACACACACACACATACACTTGCACCTACTATAAACATTAAAGCAATGATAAAACTTACAAGAAACAGAGCAAATCTCAGACCTTCTCAAAACCATTTTTAACGTTAATTGCCAAAACAAAAGTTGTTAAGCTACTCTAGTAATTTCTTCTCATGACTTTCACTAGCTATTTAAATAATTCATGTGAGCTGTTAATTTTGGATTATTGTGTTTAGTTAAATACAGGAAAATAATAATAAGGGTTTCGTAGCCCAGAATGCCTCCCACAGGAACAAATGTGCAGGTGCTTTTAACCCTAGCAATGTGTTTATGTAATTGTACATACAAAATTATCAGCTGACTCTGTCACTTATTATGCTACGATTGAATGAATTCTGCAATGAAGTTCTGTCTGATATTTTCATGTGTTTGAAGGTCTCCAAGTCTGCTGCAATTTTTTAATTAAACTGCCTGGAGTGTGATGCTTCCCTTGGATGCTGACAGCATCAGCTATGCTCTTTCATTTCACCCTTGCCTCTGGAAGCTTTTGATCTTCCTACCAAAGTCATGCCTGTTGCTCTAGGCCTGTGGCTGAGAAACTCTCCTGGGTGATTGATCAGTCAGCCCTGTTCTATGTTTCTGCTGTACTCTCTTACCTTTGTCTGGAGTGAGAACTCTCTGCTTCCTCAAGTTGTTTTGGGAAAAGCTGCCAAGGATGATAAGGAGAGAGAGATACAGAGATAAAGAAACAAAAAGAGAGAGATGGAGAGACAGAGACCCAGACCCAGACATAGACACAGACACAGACACAGACAGGACAGAGACAGAGAGAAGGGGGAACACGAGAGAGACATAGAAAATTTATATCTTGTGTTTCTAACAAATCTTCAAATATTTCATTATTAATTGAAGAAGGTATGGAATTTTTAACATGAAATATTTCATTTAGATTTTTAATGTTTTAATTAATGTATGTAACAATTTGATTGTTGGAAATAATGTAGTCCTTTTGATCTTCCTTCTTGTTCTCTCTTACCTCCCTCCTCCCACTGTCAGCCCCTCTTCCTTCTTAGAAATCTTCTAACACTCATCTTTTGTTTCACAGATTACTTAGAACCTCAGGCAGGAGGATGGGTGTAGAATAATCCATCAGAACCAGGTGCGCTCCCCAGTGGGTGCAGAGCTCCAAACAAATCTCTCCCTCTCCATGCATTGGAATTAACAAAAGTTAAACGGAACTTCTTCAATAGTTTATTGTATTTATAGACTCACATTTAACAGGGTTTCACTATGAACCCCAGCTATTTTAGAACTCATTAAATAGAAAAGGCTGGCATTAAAATCACAGATATTCACTTGCTCTCTCTTTCAAGTACTAGGATTAAAGGTGTGTGCTGCCATGCCCAGTGACTATATTTTAGACCTTCAAGCACTGATAAGCAAACAATAGTAAGAGATATGGAGATAATTTTATAGGTATTCTTCATTATGATCCCCCCTACTGTCCTGTGTGTGTGTGTGTGTGTGTGTGTGTGTGTGTTTTCATGTGTGCATGTATTGAAAGATCCCACGCAGAGAGACCCTTACTCAAGTCTTGGGAAATCTCGGACCCCAGACACAGAGAGACCATTTTGGATGTAATAAGCAAAGGCGAGGTTTATTACGGAGACCTATTACAGAGATCTCCGGGCCGACATGTTTCTCATTCTGGAGACAGAGGTGTTGATCCCGAGAGGCTGGGAGAAAGAGCATTTAAAGGCAGAGGCTGTGAGCACCAGGGGATGGGGGGATGTCAAAGTGGGATGCACCACAAGTTACAGGATTGTTTTATGGCTCCAGGAGATAAGGGGATGCCAGAAGGTGTTATGGCCCCCTGGTTCCTGGAACAGAGCTATTAAATCAGGAGAAGGGTAGGGTCTTCAGGTCCTCATTATTTTTAAAAGTTTGTCAAAATTGATGAAGCATTTGTATTTGAAACACCTCTGGTTAGGCTTGGGCTGCCCGGTTTCCTGGAATGCTCTCTGCAGGACACAATGGCTGAAAAGCACAAGTAGGGGCTTATCAGGGTCTGGAGGACATCTGGTTAAAGTATGACTCTGAGTAAGCTGGGGGGATGTCTTTGGATGGTTTATGGGTCAGTCCTCGATAGCCTGAGCTGGTTTTTGCATTCCTTTTCTTTATCTTTATGGCCTGCTATTCCTGGCAGCAGGGCTTAGCCCTGAGTTTGTGGCTTTTTGGAGTTTATTCTTTTAATTTTGTATCTCTAAACCTAGAATTCGTATAATTCTCCTTTCATTCCCTCTTCTTCTACTAAATAATTCTAATCTTAGAATTTTGATATCAAGTCTTGTATTTGGTCTCACCAGTTGTCCTAACTGACTGGTACTGTTGTCTCAGAACCATCAAAAAACCGCACAGCACCCACTCGATTTTTAACAAAAGTAATTAACCTGTTTGTCACGCAGGGGCCAAAACTAAAACCAAGAAAATTATTAATAATGGCCCAGCTGTAGCAGAGAGTAGGGTAGTTATCTAGGGAGACCGAGTGAACTAAGACTCAAACCAACCTTGTTAAGTGTCTCTACCTTTTTGTGTCCTTTTAAGTCTTTAGCATCAGGATTTTAATCTGGACACTATCTGAACCTATACACCAAGGTCATGACTAGCTTTTAGAACTTCTAAACTTATATAGATTGTGATCCCTGAGGCACAGTCCCAAGAAGTGTTAGGAGTACTAACATATGTAATGTTATATCATTTGTAATAGAAATCAAGCCTATTTTTACACCTATCCCGATGGAACCCAGGACAAACATGACTGAATTTCCTTCTAGGTCCCAGCTCTCAGCCCCAACAGCTAGTACACGGCTGATGAGGGCTGAGAATTGACAGCTGTCAGGGTGGTCAGCAGCACCAGGTACAGTCCTTTCCAGCGAGGCTCGAGTGTCTGGGCTCAGTGTAGCTGTAGTCTCCTGGAACTGATGACTGATGAGATGTCTCAGGGGTCTCTGGAGCATAGGCTGCTGTCAGCTGTGAGCAGATTTCTTTCTGTATCACCTGTAGGTCTTTTAGCCTGGCACACAAATCATTATTACTATGGCACTATGACATGTTGGTTCAGTAATATCGTCTAATACAGTCAGAGGAGCTGAGGCCCCATATAAGATCTCAAAGGGGGTAAGGCTGAATCTGGAAGGGGTATTTCTTGCTCTGAAGAGAGCAAGAGGGAAGGAGTGTCACCCAGTCTGAGCCAGTCTCCATGGTCAATTTGTTTAGGGTCTCTTTTAGAGTTTTATTTATTTACTCTATCTGTCCTGAACTTTGAGGTCTGTAAATATAATGTAATTTTTAATCGACCTCTAAATATTTGGCCACACCCTGGCTTACCTTGGCAACGAAAGTAGGGCCGTTTTCTGACCAGATTACCTTGGGCATTCCAGACCGGGGGAAGATTTCTTCTAGTATCTTCTTGATGACTACGGAGGCCGTCTCTCATTTGGTGAGGAAAACTTCTATCTATTCCTGAAAAAGTATCTACAAGCACTAGGAGATATTTGTGATTATATTTTTCTGGTTTTATCTCAGTGAAGTTCACTTCGACTTTTTACTAAACTCTCTAGGTCTCTTTGCCCTGTTTGCTTGCTAAGAATTCACTTATTGACATATCTTATACTTTTTACTGTCTCTCTGGGTAAAATCTTAAAGTCTATTACATACACCTTAACTACTTGGACAAACTTCTTATCTCCTAAATGAGTCCATTTCTGTATTTGGCAAAGTGAGTCTTTTCTTTGTTCTCTGGGAAGTATAGCTTTCCCCTCAAGTGTGTCATTGTCTTTTTTATCTTTTAAACAATGTGGGCCTTTTCTTCTGTTGTACATTCTAAGTGAGGCCATCTCTTAGTCTAATCCCAGTTCCCAGTGGCTGTCTCTTGTAGGCCTGTAACCAGGATAGGCTCCTGTATAGCCATTTCCTGAGCCACTTTATCTGTTTTCTTACTGTCCCATGTCACTGAATCTCTTCCTTCTGATATCCTGAGCAATGAATAATACTCACAGTTGCTGGCTTCACCAGGGCATCCAAGAGATGGCAAAGACATCTGTGGCGCTGATGTGCTGGAGGGGTAGAAGTTCAGCCATCCCAGATGACATTGTGTTGTCCACCATGGCAGCACCCACTTATCTCTGACCTTCATGAAGAGAACTGTTCCCGTCTGTGGACAAGGTCCTCGGCTTTCAGCAGCGGTCAATCAGTCAGTCGCAGAGGTCTTTTCTCTACCCATGGGCTTCTGCCAGTACTTGACACTCGTGTTGTGATGGCTCCAGGTCCAGGTTGGGCAGCAAGGTGACCATGTTGTCCCCAACAGGTGGAGAATCTAGTCCATGGCAGCTGACCAGTGGTCCCATCTTTTGGGACACTCTATTTAAAGGCAAGACATCAGCCACTCTATCACAGTTTAAGTCCTGGATTGGGTGATAATTGTTAGTGTCTGGCTGGCAGGAGTGATGTGTTCTAGGCAGAGCAGCACTAAGCTATATATCTCTCAGCATCAGGTACTGGTGCACTGAGACAGGTCTTAAGCTCCACATTCACAGTCTGTAGATATGCATACACATGGCCTCACCCAGTCATTTCAGCCCACGCAAGCCATTTTGGAGAGCAATTTTCTCATTAGCAAGGGAGAGGGGCAGTCAGGGATAACCATGAACTAGTGGGTGGGTTACCCGGCCCACGCCAAGGTCCACTGTTCTTCGGGCAGTCCATAAGTATTGTTCGTTGCCAGTAGCCCCTTGCACTCAAGGTCTTTGGATATTGGCCCACTGGGGGCATAGGAGCACAGGGCATTGGGTCCCTGTATCCACACTTCCCTTCTATCTCTGTATATAGCCAGCACTCTAGGACCAAGAAGCTCTCCAGTAACCCCTCTTGTTCTTCTTGGGCAGTCCCTGACCCAGTGTCCTTTTTCTTTGCATTAGGCACACTGATCTTTAGCCAGGAATTCTCTTCTGTTGCCAGGTACTATCTTCCTAGGTTCTCTAACTACTGTGGCCAGTATATGTTCCTCTCTCATCTTTTATCTCTCTTTAGCTCTCTAACTTCCTCTTCTTAACTTTCTGTCTCTTTTCTTCTCTAGCTTTTTGTTCTTTTTATCTCTTTTCTCTTTTAACCTTATTTTTTTTGTAACTTATATTAACTCTCAGCAACTTAACCCTTTAAATTTCTGTAACTTTCTCTTCATATCCTTTTCTTATCTTAGCCAGATTGGTGGGGCACTTTCCAACCCCTCAGAGACCCACCCTTGGAGCCTGGCGGCAGACCTGGAGCACTCCCTACCTTTAGGGGTATTGAAGTCAACAGTCAGGAGCCTTCCATCCATGTCTGGAACCTTCTTTCTGGCCTCCAGTAGGATTCCGTCTTTCCTCAGTGGTAAAGAAAACCTGTAACAGTTACTAACAAGCATCTCAAATGGGATGGTGAGAAAACAAGGGAATCTTGAGAATAGAGGTCCACTGAAGAGGGCAAATAGCATTTAGTCACACAGCTAAGCCAGGAGGCTTTCTTGGGACAAAAAGACCTTGTGTCTGTGAAACAGAAAAGTGAGCGGAGGGGCAGCCTATCTGTAACCGGCTGTCTCTCTGGACTTAGATTTTCCCTTAAGGAGTACCTCCCTTTAGTGTCAGCTCGTGGCTTTGTCGCTCAAGAGACCCATCCTCTTAAATGGCACTAGGCTTCTAGTAACAACTAATAACAAAAGGATGGAGAGATGTTTAGAACCTGGGTGTTAGTTAGATACTAAGCAGCTGACAAAAGAATTGTAACCAGTTTACCTGGGGCTTCTTGTCTCTTATATCTAATAAAGAGATTGTTAATACTATAGTACCAACCTTTAATAAAAAAAAAACTATAGCTCTCTCCATGTCTCCGAATATCAGGACTGTAGTAGTAGTCCTTTCACCAAACTGTCTCAGTGGGCTAAGGGCCCATGGAAAAGAAAACATTAATCCTGACCTTGGCCACAGCCAAAGCCTAAATTCTAAATTTTGACTGGCAAAACAAAACAAAGTTTTTCACAGTTTGTTGTAGATTCTTTGAAACTATTTTATGGGCTTCTCTGCCCCCCAACCTGGGACATTTCGACCACAGGGGCAGGAACTGGCTGCTGTGGGGATAGGATCAAAGGCATTCTCTATGTTAATGATGACCAGTGAGAAAAGTAATTTAATGCTGGAGACTGACTCCTCTCTTGGAATAGGGCCAGCAGATAAGGCAGGCTCCCTAAAGAACTTCTCCTAATGAGCACCCTCTTTCTGTGAGTAAGAGTTGAAGGTCTGGCCACTAAAAGCAGAAATTCCTTTCTTGTTCTTGTTTTTCTTAGAGTCCTCTCCCACCTCACTTTTAGCCTTTTTAGATCATTCTTCTTGTAGCATTTTTAACACAGCCTGTCCCCTTTTTTATAGCCTGTTGACAGCATTTCTGTTCTTTTAGGCAACTACGCACTAAGTGCCATACCGGCTGAAACTCCGCCTTTAAGATTCCTTGCTCTCAAGCAAAATTTAAATCTTTTCTCAGCTTATCTCAGCTGTCCACCATAAGATTCCCAGAGATCGCCAACCAAGGTGTAGCAATTCACTAAGAAATCTCTCTGTAGTGTTTCTTTTTATCTTAAGCCTTTTTCTTTTAAATAGCTCCTGAAGAGCCAGAAAAATTGGGTGAGACTTGAGAAGTCCCCATGCTCGCTGCAGCAGCTCCGCAGCTAGTTTCACTCCCCCCTACTGTGTGTTGGGAGCACAAGCACAGATAAAACACTGTGTTTTAAAAATTAACGTTGGCTATCAACCAACACACCTCCACTAGAGCGGGGTCCATAAAATTAAGTTTTTTTACTCACTATACTTGTTTTATAGCCAAAGGCCTAATCTGGGGAACTTTTTTATTTACGAGGGTTTCTTCCTCAAGGTTTTTGTTAATGTCTGTTTACACAACTGTTAACAGCAGCTAGGTTGATCAAGGGGAGTAAAAGGAGGGGCCTCTCTCCTTGGGGAGGAGGCTCAAGAGAGAAAGACAAAACTCCCAGGTAGAAAACAATTTCTCTCAAGCAAATTATTTTTAACTTTTAACTTAAGCACCAGGAGGACCAAGTAAAACTCTTTGATGAACAAAGCAAACAGTTTCATGATTTCAAACACAGTCGTCAGTCCAAGATTTTAAACACAGTCGTCAGTCCAAGATCAAGAGTCAGGGAAAGGGGGGTTGTCACCGTCTGTCCCATTTCGTCTACAAAGTCTGACAAACACTCAACACAGAAGACTAACACAACAAGAGGGACAAGAATACTTAATACTGGTTGCCTTTTGCGACTTTTCCACAGGAAACCGAAAGCCAGGTAACTCGGCAGAGTTCTCCTCGGCTTTACTTCTAGGAGTCTAATCTCCTCTCCCTGAACCGAAAGGAGGCACCCAGTACCTTCTGGGCCCCCTTCACCCTCGAGGCGTCCCCCGAGAGTGACAGCCTGCAGTGCCGGACACGTCTGTCCCCTGCGGTCACGGTGCCCTCACGGGCCTCCGTAACAGCTGCCTGGAAAACCGATCCAAGTCCCTTGGACAGAAACTACCGAAATAAGAGTCGGACCAAGTCGTCCCTATCCAAAAGTGACTCTGCTGGAAACAAAAACCGGTTCGATTCATTCTGAATCGAAAACAATCCAGCTAGACCAGAGTGAGACTCCACCGGTACCGAGACACACACATATACACACACGGCGGAACCAAAACTGAGACAGACACAGACTGACAAATGCGGCGCCGCTCACACAGAAACACTCAGACAAACATCCAACTCACCTCCAAGGGGTCTTCGGAGTCTGGGGTGGTCGCGAAGATCCCGGACGAGCCCCCATTTATGAAAGATCCCACGCAGAGAGACCCTTACTCAAGTCTTGGGAAATCGCGGACCCCAGACACAGAGAGACCATTTTGGATGTAATAAGCAAAGGCGAGGTTTATTACGGAGACCTATTACAGAGATCTCCGGGCCGACATGTATCCCACGCAGGAGACAGAGGTGTCGGCCCCGAGAGAGGCTGGGAGAAAGAGCATTTAAAGGCAGAGGCTGTGAGCCCAGGGGATGGGGAGGATGTCAAAGGGGGATGCACCACAAGTTACAGGATTGTTTTATGGCTCCAGGAGATAAGGGGACGCCAGAAGGTTTTATGGCCCCCTGGTTCCTGGAACAGAGCTACTAAATCAGGAGAAGGGTAGGGTCTTCAGGTCCTCATTATTTTTAAAAGTTTGTCAAAATTGATGAAGCATTTGTATTTGAAACACCTCTGGTTAGGCTTGGGCTGCCCGGTTTCCTGGAATGCTCTCTGCAGGACACAATGGCTGAAAAGCACAAGTAGGGGCTTATCAGGGTCTGGAGGACATCTGGTTAAAGTATGACTCTGAGTAAGCTGGGGGGATGTCTTTGGATGGTTTATGGGTCAGTCCTCGATAGCCTGAGCTGGTTTTTGCATTCCTTTTCTTTATCTTTATGGCCTGCTATTCCTGGCGGCAGGGCTTAGCCCTGAGTTTGTGGCTTTTTGGAGTTTATTCTTTTAATTTTGTATCTCTAAACCTAGAATTCGTATAATTCTCCTTTCAGTATATGCATAACTGTGTACATGAGGAATGAAAGAGATTTCAAAAATGATCATTTTAACATGTTTTGTGTCAGAGTCTTAGTCAAATCTCTCAAATACTGCTTGTGTAAGACTAATTAAAAGTGAGATATATTACCACAAAATAAAATTGCATAAAATCCTTTTAGTCAATGAACTACTTAAGGCCTATATCCAGAATCAACATTTATCCTCTAGGGTATGTGGAAAGGTTAGCAAAGATGTTTTAATACTATCGTGTTACTGTGTTATTATATTCTCTATCTTTCCTTCAGATTCCTAGACCTTGTGATTACTATGGAAAAATCAGATGGGAAACAGAGACTGCAGTGTAGAGGATAGCTTGACTTTATTTCAAGGGAAACAGTACCAGTATTAAGAACAATGTAAGACAGTTGGGGATTTAGCTCAGGGGTAGAGCGCTTGCCTAGGAAGCACAAGGCCCTGGGTTCGGCCCCCAACCCCAAAAAAAAAAAAAAAAAAGAACCAAAAAAAAAAAAAGAACAATGTAAGACAATGACCAGAAACCTACTTTATTTCTGTCTCTTGCTTCTGTCTGCCTCTGTCTTTATCTTTGTCTCTCTCCTCTCTCTGTCTTTCTTTCTTTCTCTCTCTCTCATTTGTCAATTCATATCCTGATTGTTACCCCCAATCCTGGTACTTCCTCTCCTTCCTCCTCTGAGAGGAAGGAGCCCCATATTGCAGCAGTCTGGCACTTCAAGTCTCTGCAGGGCTAGGAACATCCTATCCCACTAAGGCCAGTTCAGATAGAAGAACATACATAACAGACAGGCAAAAGCTTGTGGGATCCATGTAAAGACAGACATGCAAATCTGCTACATATATGTGTGGCAGACAAGATCCAGCTCTTTTTTTTTTTTTTTTTTTTTTTTTTGGTTGTTGTTTCATTCTCTTAGAGAGCCAAGGATATACCTCAGTTGACTTTGTAGGAATTTCTGTGGAGTTCCTATCCATTTGGGGTACATAATCCTTCCCCAACTCTTACACATGTGCCCTAAGCTCCATCCATTATTTGCCTCTTAGTCTCTGCATCCATCTGAGTCAGCAGTTGGGTCGAAATTCTCAGAGGAAAGTCTTGCTAGACAATAGTCTTCTAGCAAAACAGAATTTCATTGATAGTGTCAGGAATTGGTACTTGCCTATGAAATGGGTTTTTAGATGGGGCAGGTAATGCCTGACTATTTCCCCAATCTCTGGTTCTCAACTATCCCTGAATTTCTTATATAAAAGATAAAACTGGGGTGGAAGGTTTGTTGCATAGGTTAGTGTCCCTATCTCTCTATTGGATTTCTTGCCTGGGTACAGGGGTGGACTCTTCAGGGCCCATGTCTCCAATGCTGTGAGTCACAGCTAAAGTTAACCCCTAATGATCCGTGATTGTCTCCACTCAATGGCAAGAGAAGGGTGCAGAATTGTATTTATTCCCATGGCCATCTAGCCATCTCTCCTCTCCTTCTTGGCACCTTATTCCCAAACCCCTAATTTTCCTTCACCTCCCCTCCCCATTCAGTTTTCTCCCCACTGTCTGTGACCTAGAACTGTTTTATTTGCCATTTCTAAGTGAGATTCTAGCATCCTCACTTGGGCTTTCATTCCTGTTTAGCGTCTTTGGGTCTATGAAGTTTAGCATGGATATCCTGTATTTAGTAGCAAATATCCATTTATAAGTTACTACAAATAGTGCATGTGCTTTTGGGTCTGGGTTATGACTCTCCGGATGATATTCTCAAGTTTCATCCATTTGCCTGAGAAATTCATGATGTTTTGTTTTTATTAGCTGAGATGCATTACAATGTGTAGATATTTCACATTTTCTGTATCCATTCTTCAGCTGACGTAGGTTTTTTCCTGTTTCTGACTATTATGAATAAAGCTGCTAAGAACATAGCTGAGAAAGGTTCCCTGTTGAATAATGAGCACATATCTTTTGGGTATGCCCAGGAGTGGGATAGCTGAGTCTTGATGTAGAACTAGTCCCACTTTTCTGGAAAAACAACAAAATCGTTTTTCAAAGACATTGTACAAGTTTGCACTACCATGCTTAGGAATGGAGGGACGTTCCCCTTGCTCCACAACTGTACCAGCATGTACTATCACTTTAGTTTTTTATCTTAGCCTTTCTGACCAGTATAAGAGATCCATTTGAGATTTCTCTTTTGAGCATTCTCTGTTTACATTCTCTTTTTTTCTTCATTATTTATTGGATATTATTTTATCCCCTTTTCTCGGTTTCCCATCCCTAAACCCCCTACCCCATCCCCCTCGCACTTCTTCTATGAGGGTGTCCCACTACAACTACCCACCCCTTCCCGTCTCCCTGCCCTGACATTCCTCTACACTGGGTGTCCAGCCTTGGCAAGACCAAGGGCTTCTCCTTTCATTGGTGCCCAAACAGGCCATCTTCTCTTACATTGGCAGCTGGAGCCAAGGGTCTGTCTATGTGTAGTCTTTAGGTAGTGGTTTAGTCTCTGAGAGCTCTGGTTGGTTTTTGTTGTTACTGTTGTTGTTGTTGTTGTTGTTGTTGTTGTTGTTGTGGTTGTTGTTGTTTCATTGGGTTGCAAGCCCATTTAGCTCCTTCAGTCCTTTCTCCAACTCCTCTGATGAGGATTCCATTCTCAATTCAATGGTTGGGTGCTAGCATTTGCCTCTGCCTTTGTTATGATCTGGCAGGGCGTCTCAGGAGACAGCTATATCAAGTTCCTGTCAGTATTTACTTCTTGGTATGAGCAAAATTGTCTGGGTGTGGTGGCTGTTTGTATATGGGATAAATCCTCAGGTAGGAGAGGCTCTGCTCCAAACTTTGTCTCCATATCTTCTCCTATGTATATTTTTCTTCACTCTTTTAAGAAAAACTGAAGCCTCCACACTTTGGCCATCCTTCTTCTTGGGATTCATGTGGTGTATGGACTGTATAATTCTTGGGTAGTTCTGTACCCCTCTTTTTAATTGGAACTTTGAGTTGTTGGTATCTTCCCATTGTTTCTACTTGTATGTTTATCCAGAATATCTATGACTTTTAGTTTGCTTCTTTGCTTGCTTTCTTTCTTGCCTGTTTTTAAAATCTGAGGCATAGAAACCTTCTCAAATGGCCTTTATGTTCAGGTGATCGGAAGACTGACAATTATCTTTTAATATGAAAGAAAAAATCTCTGTGTTTTTTTATAGCTAGGTAGCTGTGAGTGTTGATCTTGACTGTCAATTTGTCATAATCTAACAGCAACTGGAAAGAATGTCTCAGTGAGAGAAGATCCAGGGTGGGTTGATCTGTGACTGTGCATGTATATAACCTATCTTGACTATACTAAAGTTGGAGGAAATATTCAGATCACTATGAGCACCATCCTTTGTCTCTAGACTCAGGATGCTGAAAGAGTAGGGAAGTAAACACCCATGCAAGAATGTATTTCTGTTCTTGACTGCTGATATTATGTTGTTATCACTTTAAGTTCCTATTGCCTTGACTTACCTGCTATGACTGTGATCTGGAACTGTGAACTAATACAAACCATTTCTTAATTAACTTGCAGGGAGTTGTGGTATTTTTATCCTATCAAGTGAAACTAAACTATATCCAATGAAAATGCAAGTCAATGGTATCTCCTGTGGAGGGAATTTATTAACTGATTATTTCAAACTAGAAAACTATTCAATTGTGGGTGGCTCCTCTTAGTGGTATAAAGGAATACAGAAGAGCATATTCACTGCATGTATTATGTATTTATTTACTTATTTTGACAAACACATTGCCTTATGGTTACTGTGGCTGTGATGCACTACCATAACAATTGCAACTTGGGGAGACAAAGGTTTATTTTGATTATACATTCACATTATAGTGCATCACTAAAGGAAGTCAAATACAGCAGCTGTGTTGCTGGAGGCAGTCACAGATTCAGAGGCCATGAACGGGTGCTGCTTACAGGCTTTTTTCCTGTCCTTCAGTGTAGACGATAGGTTCATCACTTAATTCCTGGCTCACCCACAATAGAATGTGGCCTCCCCCATCAGTCACTAATTAAAAAATAAAATGCCTTACAGGTTTGCCTACTGAACAATCTTGAGAAATCCTTTTATTTTTTTTTTATTTTTGACACTCATTTATTCACTTTACATTCCAATGTGTCAGCATTCCCTCTCCTTCCAGTATCCCCTCATGCAGATCCTCCTTTCAATTCCACCATATACAAACACACACACACACACACAAACACATACTACCTAGGCCTTATCCTCACTCACCAAGGCCAGACAGGGCAGCCAAGTTTGGGGAATGGGATCCAGTGTCAGGCAAAGATGCACTCATGCAGCTGTTGAGGGATAGGCATGAAGACAAAGTCACACATCTGTTACATATTGCAAAGTCCATAGGTTCATTCTGTGTTTGCTCTTTGGTTTGTGTTTCTGACTCTGGAAGCCCCAATGGGTACAGGTGGGTTGACTCTGTTGGTTTTACTATGAGGTCCCTGTTCTCTTTCGGACTATTAATTCTTTCCCCAAAACTTATGCATATAAGTTCCCAAACTCAATCTAATTTTTGGATTTGGGCATTTGCATCTTTTCTATTGACTCCTCTGTGGAACCTCACAGAGGACAACTATCCTAGGCTCCTGTAGGTCAACAACAGATTCAGGCATAACTCCTGCTCTAGGTGTTGGTTGACCCAAATGAAGACAACTCTGTATATCTGTTACATAAACATAAGGAGCCTAGGTCTAGCCAGTTCTACCTCATTGGCTGTTGGTTCTTTCTCTTGAAGCCCCCTAGTGTCTAAGTCATTTAACATTGTTGTTTTCCTGTGGAGTCCTTTCCTCTTCGGGTTCCTCAATTCTTCCACAATGCTTCAATAAGACTCCCCATGCTCCATTTAAAATTTGGTTGTGGTCTTTACTTGATTTGCTTTGACTTCTGGTTAGAGTCTTTCAATGAACAGTTTTGCTAGGCTCCTGTCTGTAAGCATAACAAAGTATCATTAATAGTATCCGGAATTGGGTTTTTGGACATAAAATGGGTTACAAATTAGGGCAGTCATTGGCTGGCTATTTCCTCTGTCTCTACTCTGTTTTGACCCTGAATGTATTATAGGCGGGTCACATTTTGGGTCTAAGGATATAAGGGTGGGTAGTTATCCTTATCCCTCCCCTGGGCATCCTTCTTTGCTACAGGAAAGAGTTACTTTGGGATCCATATCACCACGTGTCTGGAATCTTAGCTAGACTATGCTCCTAGGGATCTCTCTCCATCCCAGATCTCTCACACATTCTAATTATTGCCCCCTCACTTTTGATTTCCATTCTCTCTACCCTGTTCTCCATATATGTTTTCCCTCCCCTTGCTCTGATTCCCTTTGCCTTCTGTTCTCACATCAATTTCCTACCTCCATCTACCTCCCATAACTCTTTTATTTCACTTTCTGAGGAGTAGTCAAACATCCTCCTTAGGCCTTTTTTATTTGGCTTCTTTTCCTTTGATGATTAGAGCTTATTTAACCTGTACTTTATAGTTAATAATTACTTATAAGTGAGTACATATTATGCATATCTTTTTGTGTCTGGGTTACCTAACTTGGAATGATATTTTCCAGTTCCATTCTTGTGCTTGCAAAATTCATGTTGTATTTGTTTTTAATAGCTGAGAAATATTCCATTGTGAAAATGAACCACATTTTCTTTGTCCATTTTTTCATTGAAGGAACATCTAGGTTGTTTCCAGTTTCTGACTACAAAGAATAAGGCTGCTATGAATATAGTTGAGCAAGTATCATTGTTGTGTCAAAGAACATCTTTTGAGTACATGTCTGGAAGTGGTCTATATGAGTCTTGAGGTACAACTATTCTTTCCTGAGAAACAGCCAAATTGATAACCAGAGTGGTTGTAAAAGTTTGCAGTTCCAACAATGGAAGGATGTTCCTCTCTCTAAACATTCTTGTCCAGAATGTCCTGTCACTTGAGTTTTTGACCTTAGAGATTCTAATAGGTTTCCGGTTTTATGGTTATTTTGGTTTCCATTTTACTGAAGACATGAAGAAATGGCATTCACCATTTCTTTAATTGCTTCTCAACTACTTGAGATTCCTCTGAAGACTATTCTATGTTTAGCTCTGTACCCCATTTTTAATTGGGTTATTTATTTATTTATCAATTTATTTTTAAAGTATACCTTCTTGTGTTCTTTACATATTTTGGATATTATCCCTCTGCCAGATGTAGTATTGATGAAGAGCTTTTCCCAATTTGTAGGCTCTTGCTTTGTCCTATTGACATTGTCCTTTGACTTACACAATCTTTGAAGTTTCATGAGGTCCCACTTCTTAATTGTTGAACTTTAAGCCTGAATGATTGGTGTTCTCTTCTTGGAAGTTATTCCTTGTACCAGCCAATTGAGGCTATACCTCACTTTCTCTCCTAATAGATTTACTATATTCCATTTTATGGTAAAATCTTTTATTCATTTGTACTTGTTCTGTGCAGGGTGATAAATATGGATCCACTATATAATTTTTGGTCAAAATTCAAGTGTCTGTAGGTGTGTGGTTTTATTTCTGTGTCCTTAATTTGATTCCATTGGTCAATATGTCTGTTTCTATACTAATACCATGCAGATATTATTATTTTCACTATTATTATTATTATTATTATTATTATTACTATTACTACTATCACTACTACTACTACTACTACTACTACTACTACTACTACTACTACTACTACTGCTCTGTATAACTGACTGAAGTCAGGACAGTGATGCCACCAGAAGTTTTTGCAATGTTAAGAAGTGTTTCAGTTCTGCTTTGTTTTTGTGTTTGATTTTATTTATTAATTGATTTACATATTTATTTATTTATTTTTGGTTTGATTGGTTGTTGTTGTTTTTCTATATGAAGTTCAGAATTGTTCTTTCAAATCTGTAAAGAATTAAGTTAGAATTTTGATGAGAATTGCATTGAATTTGTAGATTGCTTTTGGTAAGATGGTTATATTTACTATATTTATCCTACAAAGCCATGAGCATAGGAAATTGTTCTATCTTCTGATTATGTCCTCACTTTTGTTCTTCAGAGACTTGGAATTCTTGTCAGACAAGTCTTGTACTTGCTTGGTTAGAACTGTAAGAAGATATTTTATATTATTTTGGTAATCGTGAAGGGTATTATCTGCCTAACTTCTTTCTTGGCCTAATTAACCTTTCTTATAAGGAAAGGTTACTGATTTCTTTTAGTTAATTTTGTATACAGCAACCTTGCTGAAAGTATTGATCAAACAATAAAGAAATCACAAATGGAGGCAACTTTAAAGATGGAAAACCCAGAAAATAGAACAGGAGCTCCAAATATAAGCATCATCAACAGAATACAAGAGATGGATGAAAGAATTTCAGGCACAAAAGATATCATAGATTGAAACAACAGTCAAAGACTATGCCATGTATAAGAAGCTTCTAGTCTAAAACATCCTGGAAATTTGAAACATGGTGAAAAGGACAAATCTAAGAATAGTAAGAATTGAAGAGGGTGAAGATCCCCTATTCAAAGGGCCACAAAGCATCTTCAACAAAATCATAGAAGAAAACATCCGTATCCTAAAAATGAGAGGGCCATAAACATAGAACAAGCCTACAGAAAATTAATTAGATTGGAAAAGAAAAGAAATTTCTCCCACCCCATAATAATCAAACACTTAATTTACAAAACAAAAAAAATAAAAGCTGCAAAGAAAAAAATCCAAGTAACATATAAGGACATAGTTGTTAGAATTGCATGTGATATCTCAATAGAGACACTAAAGGCTAAAAGGCGCCAAGGCAGATCTGAAGAGACCACAGATGCCAGGCCAGACACCTATATCCAATGGATGCTCAATTACCATACATATGAAAACCCAAATATTCCATGAAAAAACATATTTCATCATATCTTTCGACTAATCCATCCTTACAGAGCATATTAGATGGAAACCACAACCACAAACAGGCTTACAATACTCAAGAAAACAAGAGATCAATAATCTCAGAACAAACCAAAAAGAAAAGAATCATACACATACATACATTTCTAGCCCCAACAGCAAAATAACAGGAACTAACAATTTTTGGTTATTAATATCTTTCAGCATTAATGGACTCAATTTCTCAATAAAAAGACACAGGATAAGAGACTGGATTGATATACAGTACCCATCATTTTACTGCACTCAAGAAAATCTAAGCAACAAACTACTTCAGATTAAAAAAAAATTCCAAGTAAACAGCAGCAAAATAAAATCTAATATTGAATAAAGGGACTTTCAACAAAAAGTAATCTGGAGCAGTGAAATAGTTAATCAAGTTTGAGCTCCCTCCAGGTGGGTGATTGAGTCTCAAACCACCCACCAAAGTTCTGTGGATTCATGAATAAAAGATACACACATTCTAGCTAATTTAGAAAGCTATCTAAATGGCTAACATTTGCAAAGCACTCTATAGTGATCACATACTCCTCTCCAATAATAATTGCTAAATTGGTATTTCATCTGTACTACTCCAGATGTAATCATGGGAGTGACCACTGGGGCCACTTTTCTGGTTTCTTACATGTCAGCAGCTGCACCTTTAATTATGATCTTTCTGCGTCCCCACCATGGCAATTCTTCTTTTTCTCCATTCCTTCCTTTTTCTTGGAAATCTACAAGGCCTACATTTTTCATGTTCCACAGTCATTGGTTGTTGGCAACTTTATTTCCCAATCAGAGTCAACTGGAGCTAAACTTCTTTTAGCCTGCATCTGGGACACTACAAACAGTTTGTTTTTGTTTTTGTTGTTTTATGTTTTGTTTTGTTTTTTGTTTTTTGGGGGGAAGGGAGGTGTAACACAGTTAGTATGAAGACACAAGCTACTATACACCCATCTCTCTCCAAAGAACAGGTCATCAAAACAGAAACTAAACAGAGACACAAGGGAACTGATAAAAGTTATGAACCAAACAGATTTAACAGATATCTCAAGAATATTTTACCCCAAAACTAAGGAATATACTTTCTTCTTAGCACCTTACAGGACCATCCCTAAATCTAATAATATAATTGGAAGCAAAACAAGTCTCAACAGATATAAAATGATTGTAATGATCCCTTGCATTTTATGAGATCACCACAGACTACGCCTGGGCATCAACAGCAACAGAAATATAGAAAGTCCACATACTCATCAAAGCTGAATAACTCTCTACTTAATGATCACTGTGTGAGGGATCCTCAAAAAATTGAAAATAGTTGTATCTAAAGTCCTAGCTGTACCTCTCATGGACATTCCCCCAAAATATGCAACACAGAATATTACTGAAAAGACACTTCCTCACATAAGTTCCTAGCAGCATTATTTGTAATAGCCAGAAACTGGAAGCAACACAGATTCTCATAAAAAGAAGAATGGATACAGATAATGGGGATCAGGGCTTTGGGGATCCTTTAGAAAGTCCCAGAGATCTTGAATGTACAAAGTTCCCAGGACACAATGTCAGTGACCTTAGCCTAAATTCTCAATAGTGAACACACGGAAACTAAAAAAAGCATCTCCAGTATTCAGACAGGACCTCAAGTGGAAGAATAGTAGAACATACCTACAAAATATCCAACCTAAATTTCTAATGTCTAAAATAAAAACAGAAACAAAAATAGAAAAGAGGGAAAAATCCTGAGAGCTCAGAGGAGACAATTACTTCTGCCTATATTCCTGACCCAAGAGGAACCTGCCTAGTGCCCTCTGTGCCTTCTATGCACAGGGATTTAGAAACAGTCAGGGGCAGGGACCTTCTGGCTTCTGCCTATACCCAAAAGTGGAACGCAAGTTGCATAAAGCACCTACACACCTGAGAGCAGAGGTAAGACCAAATCTTCTACTCAAAAAGACCCGGCTGGTTGCCTTAGGACACCCAAATCCAGTAACAGCTCTCTGCTCCCAGATACAGCTGAAAGAAAATAGGGCTACAGGAGTGTTGAGACACAGGCTAATGGGTGTGTGTGTGTGTGTGTGTGTGTGTGTGTGTGTGTGTGTGTGTGTGAAACCACTGTCAGAGACAGCAAGACAAGCTAACATCAGAAACAACCCAACTCCAGTGGCAACCACAGGAACCTATTCAACAGAATCTAGACAACTTGACCTCAACAGAGCCCAGTTCTCCCACAAAAGCAAATATTAGATAGCAAAACACACCAGAAAAACAAGATATGGATTTAAAAATCACATCTCATTATGATGATCGAGGACTCTAAGAAGGACATAAATAACTCCCTTAAAGAAATACAGGACATGCTAAGACTGAACCCCCAGTGAACTAGACTGTCGGGGGGAGGGCGGCAATGGGGGGAGGGTGGGGAGGGGAACACCCATAAGGAAGGGGGGGAGGGAAGGGGATGTTTGCCCGGAAACCGGGAAAGGGAATAACACTCGAAATGTACATAAGAAATACTCAAGTTAATTAAAAAAAAAAAATCTACAGGATTGCTACAAATGTGGGACTTAAAAGTTATGTGACCAAGAAAAAAGCCCGGATCTGATTCTAGGTGCTTCCCAAAATGTTATAAGGGATGCCCGCTGTCTGCATCACTTTCATGCGAGCACATATTTAAGAAACAACAGAAGAAAAGAAATTGCTAAGGTCAAAATGACTTGTAATTTGATTAAAAGAGGTTATGCGTATATCTTTCAAATTTAAATTTGGTTATAAAAGTCTTTGGTCCGTGGAAAGAAATTGTTCATCACATCACTTCAGTGTTAATGAAATAGCAGCTATAACTGCTCAGAAAATCCCACAGCTTTGAAGAAGTAGAAGAGAGAGAGAGAGAGAGAGAGAGAGAGAGAGAGAGAGAGAGAGAGAGAGATCCATTTGCATAGATTTCCAAATCCTATGCAAGTTATCAAGGCACACCAACTACACAAGCACAAAGACTCAAGTTTTAAAAAAAATAAAATAAGATATGTGTTAGAGTGATGAAATTGTGGGCATTTTAGCTTTTTAAAGATCCTTTATTGACTGGAAGAGCTTGAAGGGCTCGAGACCCCATATGAACAACAATGCCAACCAACCAGAGCTTCCAGGGACTAAGCCACTACCCAAAGACTATACATGGACTGACCTGGGCTCCAACCTCATAGGTAGCAATGAATAGCCTAGTAAGAGCACCAGTGGAAGGGGAAGCCCTTGGTCCTGCTAAGACTGAACCCCCAGTGAATGTGATTGTTGGGGGAGGGCAGTAATGGGGGAGGATGTGGAGGAACACCCATATAGAAGGGAGGGGAGGAGGAGGGGTTAGGGGAATGTTGGGAATAACATTCGAAATGTAAATAAGAAATACTCAAGTTAATAAAAAAAGAAAAAAGAAAAAAAAAAAAAAGAAATACAGGACAAGTAAAGAAGTAGAAGCCCTTAAAGAAGAAACACAAAAATCCCTTAAAGAATCGCATGAAAAACAACTAAAGAGATGAAGGAATTTTACAAAACCACCCAGGATGTAAAAATGGAAATAGAAACAATAACGTAATCACAACGGGAGAAAACACTGGAGTTAGAAAATTTAGGAGAGAGAACAGGACTCATAGATCTGATCGAATACCAGAGATAGAAGAGAAAATTTCAGAGGCAGAAGATATCATAGAAAACATCTACAGAAACATCAAAAATAATGTGAAATGTGAAAATCTACCTAGGAACAAAATATCCAGTAAATCCAGGGCTCAATTAGAAGATCAAACTTAAGGATAATAGGTATAGAAAAGAACGAAGACTCCCAACATAAAGGGATACTATGTATCTTCAACAAAATTTTAGTAGAAAACTTCCCTAGCCTAAAGAAAGAGATGACCACAAACATACAAGAAGCCTACAGAACTCCAAGTAGACTGGATCAGAAAATAAACTGTTTCCACACATAATCATCAAAACACCAAACACACAAAACAAAACAAAACAGAACAAAACAAAACAAATATTAAAAGGAGTAAGGGAAAAGGGTCAAGTGACATGTAAAGGCAGACCTATCAGGATTATACCAGACACCTCAACAGAGACTATGAAAGCCAGAATATCTTGTGCTGATGTCATACAGATTATAAGAGAATACAAATGCCAGACCAGGCTACTATGTCCAGCAAAACTCTCAATTAATGTAGATGGAGAAACCAAGATATTCAATAAAAAAACCAAAATTACACAATATCTTTCTACAAATACAGTCTTACAAAGGATAATAGATGGAAAAGTCCATCTCCTTGCAAAAAAAAAAAAAAAAAAGAACAGAGACAAACAAACATAATTTTATCTCTAACAAAAAAGGTAACAGGAAACCACAGTCACTTTTCGTTAATATCTCTTAACATCAGTGGACTCAATTCCACAATAAAAAGACATAGACTAACAGATTTGATATGTAAAGATGACCCAGCATTTTGCTACATGCAGGAAACACACCTCAGAGACTAAGAGCAAATTCTCAATTCTAAATGTCTATGCTCCGAATGCAAGAGATAAAACAAACCTTATTAAAGCTCAGAGCACACATTGAACCTCATAAAATATAATCAGGAGATTTCAACATCCCACTCTCATCAATTGACACATCATGGAAACAGAAACGAAACAGAGACATAGAGAAACTAATTGAAGTTATGAACCAAATAGATTTAATAGATATTTGTAGAACAAAAGAATATTTCTTCTCAGTACCATATGGCACCTTCTCCAAAATTGACCATATAATTAGTCACAAAACAGTTCTCAATAGATACAAGAAGATTGAAATAAAGCCTTGCATCATATCACATCACCACAGACAAAGGATGGTCTTCAATTACAAAAGTAATGACAAAAAACTCACACATACATGGAAATTGAACAAATATCTACTCAATGACAAATTGGTCAAGGATGAAATAACAAAAGAAATTAAAGACTTTTTAGAATTTACTAAAAATGAAGGCACAACATACCCAAAATTTTGGACACAATGAAAGTGGTGCTAAGAAGAGAACTCATAGCTCTGAGTGCAAATCAAAACAACCCTGAGATTCCACTTATCACCAGTCAGAATGGCTAAGATAAAAAACTCAGGTGACAGGAGATGCTGGCAAGGATGGGGAGAAAGAGGAACACTTCCCCTTTGTTGGTAGGATTGCAAACTGGTACAACAACTCTGGAAATCAGTCTGGAAGTTCCTCAGAAAATTGGACACAGCACTACCTGAGGACTATATACCAGCTATACCTCTCCCAGGCATACAGCCAATGATGGTCCAACATGCAAAAAGAAACATGTTCTACTATGTTCATAGCAGCCTTATTTATAATAGCCAGAAGCTGGAAAGGACACAGATGCCCTTCAAGAGAGGAATGGATTCAGAGAATGTGGTAAATCTACACAATGGAGTACTATTCCGCCATCAAAAACAACTACTTCATGAAATTCATAGGCAAATGGATTGAATTAAAAATACTATCCTGAGTGAGGTAACCCAATCACAGAAAAATACACAATGATGAGTGGATATTAGACCAAAAGCTTGAATTACCCAAGATACAATCCAGAGAACACGTGAGGCTCAAGAAGGATGACCAAAATGCAAACGCTCGACTCCTTCTAAAAAAGGAAACCAAAATATCCATATGAGGGGATGTGGAGGCAAAGTATAGAGCAAAGACTGGAGGAACAGCCATTCAGAGCCTGACTTATATGTAGTCCATGTAAATATAGCCAACAAAACTGGGTAAAAGAGATGAACCTAAGAATGGCATGCTGACAGGAACAGGATATAGATCTCTCCTGAGAGACACAACCAGAGTATGTCAAATACAGAGATGAAGACTAGAAGCAAACAATTGAACTGAAAACAGGACCCCCATTGGAGGAATTAGAGAAAGGATTGAAAGAGCTGAATTTGCTTGCAACCCCATAAGAACAACAATGCCAACCAACCAGTGCTTCCAGGGAATAAACCACTACCAAAAGACTATATACATGGGCTGACCCATGTCTCCAACTGCATATGTAGCCTTATCGGGCACCAGTGGAAGGAGAAGTCCTGGGTCCTGCCAAGGTTGGACCCCCAGTGCATGGGAAGGGTCTGGATGGGGAGAGAACATTCTTATTGGGGAGGGGGAGGGGACAGGGGGCTTACAGACAGGAAACTAGGAAAGGGAATAACATGTGAAATGTAAATAAAGAAATATATCCAATAAAAATTTAACTGGAAAGAAAAGAAAAAAAGAAGAAAGAAAGAAAGAAAGAAAGAAAGAAAGAAAGAAAGAAAGAAAGAAAGAAGGAAAGAAAGAAGGAAAGAAAGAAAGAAAGAGAAAGAGAAATTGGAGAGGGCATACATTAGCATCTTGACAGCACACATGAAAGCTCTAGAACAAAAAAGAAGCAAATACACCCAAACAGAGCAGAAGACAGGAACTAATCAAACTCAGTGCTGAAATAAACCAAGTAGATATATAAAGGACTGTACAAAGAATCAACAAAACTAGGAGCTGGTTCTTTGAAAAAAAATCAACAAGATAGAAAAACACTTAGCATGATTAACCAGAGGGCACAGACTGTGTGTCCAAATTAATAAAATCAGAAATGAAAAGGGAGATAAACAACATAATCTGAGGAAATTAAAAATATCATCAGCCCCTACTACAAAAACCTATATTCAACAAAACTGGAACGGCAATGGACAAGTTTCTAGACAAATATCAGGTATCAAAGTTATATCAGGATCAGATAAACCATCTAAACAACCCCATAATTTCTAAAGAAATAAAAACAGTTATTAAAACTCCCCCAACCAAAAAGAATCCACGACCAGATGTGTTTAGTGAAGAATTCTATCAGACTTTCACAGAAGACTTCTTACGAATACTGTCCAAAGTGTTCCACAAAATAGAAACAGAAGGAGAACTACCCAATTCCTTCGATGAAGCCACAATTATGCTTATACCTAAACCACACAAAAACTCAACACAGAAAGAGAACTTAAGTCCAAATTCACTTATCAATATTGACCCAAAAGTAAAAATAAAATTCTAGCAAAAAAATCTAAAAACACATCAAAACAATCATCCATCATAATCAAGTAGACTTCATCCCAGGGATGCAGGGATGGTTCAATATATGGAAATCCATCAATACAATTCACTATGTAAACCTTTCAAAGGAAAAAAAAATCATTTCACTTGATGCAGAGAAAGCATTTGACAAAATTCAACACTCCTTCATGTAAAAAGTCTTGGTAAGATCAGGAATTCAATATAGAGCAAACCAGTAGCCAACATCAAACTAAATGAAGAGAAACTTGAAGCAATCCCACTAAAATCAGGGATTAGACAAGGTTGCCTACTCTTTCCCTACTTATTCGATACAATACTCAAAGTTCTAGCCAGATAAATCAGACAACAGAAAGAGATCAAAGGGATACAAATTAGAAAGGAAGATGCCAAAATATCAGTATTTACAGATGATATGATACTATATATAAATAACTCCAAAGTACTAAGACTGATACACAACTTCAACAATGTGTCGGGGTATAAAATTAACTCAAACAAATTAGTAGCCTTCCCCTACTCAAACGAAAAACAGGCTGAAAAAGAAATTAGTGAAATGACAACTTTCTAATAGTCACAAATAACATAAAATACCTCGGTGTGACTCTATACAAAAAAGTGAAAGATTTGTATGACAAAATTTCAAGTTTCTGAAGAAAGAAACTGAAGAAGATGCCAGAAGTTGGAAAGGTTCCCATGCTCATGGACTCGAAGGATTAATATAGTGAAAATGGCCATTTTGCCAATAGCAAACTACAGATTCAATACATTCTGCATCAAAATTTCAACTCAATTCTTCATAGAGTTCAAAAGAGCAATTTGCAAATTCATTTGGAATAACCAAAAACCCAGGATAGTGAATAATATCCTCAGTAATAAAAAAAATTTTGGAGGAATCACCATCTCTGACCTCAAGCAGTATTAAAGAGTAATAGTGATTAAAACTGAATGGTATTGGTACAGAGAAAGGCAGGCAGATCAGTGGAATAGAATGAAGACCTAGAAATGAAACCACACACCTATGGTCATTTGATCTTTGATGAAGGAGCAAAAACCTGTTCAGTGTTTAAAAAAAAAAAAAAAGATAGCATTTTCAACAAATGGTGTTAGTTCACCTAACTGGAGGTCAGCGTGTAGACGAATTGATCCATTCTTATTGCCCTGTGCAGAGCTTACATCCAAGTGGATCAAGGATTTCCACATGAAACCAGATAAACTCAAACTAATAGAAGAAAAAATGTTGAAAACCCTTGAATCCATGGGCACTGCAGAAAGTTTTCTGAACAAAATACAAATGGCTTATCCTATAAGATCAAGAATTGAAAAATAGGACCTCATAAAATTACAAAGCTTCTGTAAGGCAAAGAATGCTGTCATTAGGACAAAATGGCAACCAACAAATTATGGAAATTTCTTTATCAATCCTACATCTGATGATAGAGCCTTAATATCCAAAATATACAAATAACTCAAGAAGTTAGACTCCAGAGAGCCAAATAACACTACAGAAAAATGGGATACAGAGCGAAACAAAGAATTCTTAGCTGATGAATATTGAATGGCCGAGAAATACCTAAGAAAATGTTCAGCATCCTTAGTCATCATGGAAGTGCAAATCAAAACAACCCTGAGATTCCATCTCACACCAGTCAGAATGGCTAAGAAAAACAAACAAACAAACAAAACAAAACAAAACAAAAAAAAAAAAACCAAACCTCAGGTGACAGCAAATGTTGGTGAAGATGCGGAGAAAGAACACTCTTCCATTGTTGTTGGGATTGCAAGCTGGTACAAACACTCTAGAAATCTGTCTGTAGGTTCCTCAGAAAATTACACATAGTACTACCTGAGGACTCAGCTATACCACTCTTGAGAGAAAGAACACTACTCCATTGTTGTTGGGATTGCCAGCTATTACCAAGCACTCTGGAAATCTGTCTGGAGGTTCCTCAGAAAATTACACATAGTACTACCTGAGGACCCAGCTATACCACTCTTGAGCATACACCCAAAAGATACTCCAACATATAACAAAGACACATGCTTTATAATTATTATAGCAGCCTTAGTTATAATAGCCAGAAGCTGGAAAGAACCTGGATGCCCTTCATGTGGATATAGAAAACATGGTACATCAATAAAATAGGTTACCACTCAGTCATCAAAACAATGACTTCATGAAATTCATAGGCAAGTGGATGGAGCTAGAGTGTGGTAACCAAATCACAAAAGAATACACACGGTATGCCCTCACTGATAAGTGAATATTAGCACAAAATTTCAAATTACCCAAGGTACAATTCACAGACCATATGAAGCTCAAGAAGAATGATGGATAAAGTGTGTATTTGTCAGTCCTTCTTAAAGGGGGGAACAAAAATATTCATAAAAGGGCATATGGAAACAAAGTTTGGAGCAGAGATTGAAGGAATGGCCTTTCAGAGCCTTCTGTACTTGTATATACAGCACACACACACACACACACACACACACACACACACACACACACAGCTGTCTCCAAGAGTTTCAGCCTGAGCATGTCAAATACAAATGCGCACAGTGAACAATAGAATTCAGAATGCAGTTCCTGTTGGAGGAATTAGAGAAATGATTGAATGATTGAAGGAACTGAAGCAACCACATAACAACTATAGCAAACAACCAGAGCTCCCAGGGACTAAACCACTACCCAAAGAGTACACATGGACAGAACCCTGGCTCCAGCTCCATATGTAGCAGATGATGGTCTTGTTGGGCACCAATGGGCAGAGAAGCCCTTGGTCCTGCCAAGGCTGGAACCCCCATTGCAGGGGAATGTCCAGTGGGGTGGGAATGGGTGATGGTTGGGGAAGGGGAACACCCTTAGAGAAGAAGGGGAGAGGGATATGTTAGGGGCTTTTGGCCAGGAAACCAAGGAAAGGTAATAACATTTGAAATATAAACAAAAGAATATTCAGAAATAAAAGGAAAAAATAAGTGGAGCAGAAACTGAAGAAAAATAGCTGAACAGGAGATACAGAAATTAGGATCCACTCCATGGGTAGGCATTAATCTCTGACATCATTACTGATGCTATTTTGTGCTTGCAGACAGAAGCCAAGCTTAGCATGGCTGTCCTTTGATAGGCTCTAACACTTGTTGTGTGAGTCTCCCTTCTAAAGAATACCCCCACGTTGGGTCACCAAGTCTCTACAGGATTAGGTGCATATTTTCCCAATAAGGCCAGAAAAGACATATTTACTACTTATGTGCCAGGGATCATCAGACTAGCCCATGTATGAAGCTGACATCTGGAACAATCCCTTATCACTCTTCTGCATCTTCAATTATTCGGGGTCTCTCAGTCAAACCTAGAACTCATTGATATGACTAATCACATTGACAACTTTGCTTTGAGGATCTTACTTTGCTTCTTATATCTGAAATCACAGGCTGCCTACCATGTCTATTTGGCACTTATATGAACACTGGGAGTAGGAACTTCAGGCCTCTTGCTTATAGGTTAATAAGTATCTTCAGAGTCCCATACAAAGGTACATCTCTTCCACTAGACTAGAATCATGACACATGTTCTCAAGGGTCTCAGTGAAGCATCTGACAGGGAAGAAGCCAAACATGTAAAGAACAGGGAATTAAAAGAAAAATGCTTAGCAGCTAGAAGTCCCTGACCTCCTATGCAGAGGACCAGTCTTCAGATCCCAGGACCCATATCCTGATTTACAACCAACTGTGATTCTAGTTCCAGGAGATCAGATTCCTGCTTCTGGCTTCTAGACAAATATCGTACAAAGATGTATATCAGGCAAAACTCTCCCAGACATAAAATATAATTAATTTATGAAGAAAAACCGAGTAGTGAGGTAGAAGAACAGAGAGATGAAGAAAAAGCAAGGTCATGAGTAATAAAATATGTTAGTTCTGAGATTTAAAACATATATCTTTAACTAATTTGAACTAATTTTTGTGATTTATTTTCAAACAAGAACCCTAAGGAATATACTATCTTAAGACACAGCATCTAATAGTACTCTCATTGGGAAATGACCCATAAGATTTACTCTGGTATTTATTAATCATTTACCAAACAGTTAATTTGGAAATCTTTCTCTCTTTCTGGTGCCTAATTGAAATACATAATTAACACTATTCAGGGCTTTGTTCAAGGACTCATAGTTTAGTGAGAATCTTGTTATGCAAATGGTTCAAACCTAATCTGATAAATGCTAAAACAAACAAATAAATATTCCTAGGCCTTGAGCATTCAGATTTATTATGTAAATAGAGACTGATTCTAGGTTGTAAATGATGTCCGTAATCAAAGCATCTGTTTAATAAAATATTTAGCATTAATAATGTAGGGACATTTTGTTGTTTTTTGTCTTATGATTCTTTTAAGTATGTGTTGGTATTCAGATATTTGAAATGTTTTGAATTTACAATGTTTAAATCATTAATAAAAATACGATCATATCACTTGCACTTTTACTTTTCCCCTTGAGCCTCTTTTCAATCACTTTGTTTTATGTGTGTGTATTTGGGGATGTGTGGGAGTTTGGGGGAGTTTATGTACTTCCAAATCTGTAAATTCAACCTGCTCAATCCTTGGAATATATTTTTCTGAGTTAGGGACTAACCACTTACATTTGGATAATGAATTCTCTCTGTGCTAGGAGGGAATGGTGACTTTTCCTTAGGGAGGATTATTTCTCTTGCTCTCAGAATTCCTTAAGTGCTCATAATTCTTAACCTTGGATTGAGAATCCATACATTATTCTTTTCTCTTCTAACTTGATGTATCTGTTGCAGTTTCATTTCTCTAGTGTTTTGGAACACTCATAGTGTTGATGTGTCGTGGGTGTAAGTTTTCTCTATCTTATAAGAGATATAGTCTTGTAGCAGACATCCTTTTGTTGTTAGAACTTTTCTATCTTTTCCTCCATGGTGTTCCCTGAGCCTTTGGCGCTAGAATGATGCTTTAGAAGTCTGATGCTTCATTGTAAATAATATCTATTCTTTAGGAATTTTATGCATGTGAACAGTGAATTTGGTGAAGTGAAGAATATACTCACCATCCATATCCCACTACTTTATGTAACTGAGGACTTATACGGATGACAGTACTTTCCTTCACAAGTCTGTGGTTTAAAGGTACATCTATGAAAGCAGAGACATGGAAATGCTTAATGGTAATAGCCCAGAAAGCTTCATGTTTAGCCACAAAGAAGATGATTGATGGGTGAACAGTTTCACAAGTCAGGGATTAAGCTGAGTTCATGTGCTCTGTGTCTTCAAATACATATACATATATATATATATATATGTGTATGTATGTATGTATTGTCATATATATATATATATGACATTTAAATGAATCACTATTGGAAAACATTTGTATTTTAGCCTCTAAAAACAGGAAAGAATGGAAAGTGCTTATTTGCTCATCAGATTGTGTCTAAAGTCAAGTAATATTTTGAGAGTACAGTGTGTGTGTACTAAGCTCTATTACATTTTGTGAAAAGGAAAAAAAAGAATTCCATAACCTAATAGATCTTTCTGCTTCTTTCTCTCCTTCCTTTCTTCCTTTATTCACTCCTTCCCACTTTCCTTTATTCTTCCCCACTTTCCTTTATTCCTTCCAACTTTCTTTTATTCCTTCTGTTTCTTCATACCTTTTTTTCCTTTATACTTATCCTTCTTGTCCTCCTAATTTTCTGTTTGTAAACATGGTAGGATCTCATGTAGTTAGAAAGTTCAGACAAGCCTAGACCTCTCTATGCAGCTTAGGATGGCCTTGAATTCCTGATCTTTCTGACTTTATGTAAAGAGTTCTCAGACACAGAAGGAAATAATCTCAGTCTGTTTATGTACTTAGTGCTGGAGTTGAACCCAGACCTTCTTGATTACTAGGTACAAGTGGTAGGTATGGAGAAAACCACATGAGCAATACCACATTCCTGAAAATCTATAGCTAACACATTAAAGACCACATACTAGCTCCTGAAAACCTGTGTCTAAAATTTTGCACTTTCTTAATTTCTTAGAATTTTATGTAACACATTACCATAGAAGCCTACAACCCACAATAAAATCAATTGGATTTTTATTATGAATCTTTTCCAGATCCAACCACTATATTTTCAGGCTAGATAAATTCCCCTGCTGTGTGTGTGTGTGTGTGTGTGTGTGTGTGTGTGTGTGTGTGTGAGAGAGAGAGAGAGAGAGAGAGAGAGAGAGAGAGAGAGAGAGAGAGAGAGAGAGAGAGACTTAAGCGTGTTTAGTTCTTATGAAAAATGGGTGGGAGTTTGAAAATGCATGTGTGTGGTCAGAGGACAATTTTGGCCATTTTTTCTCATAGTTCACCTAATTTGAGTCTGGTTTTCATGCTGGTTTCTACTGCATGCACCAAACCACCAGGCTTTCAAGTATCCAGAAAATCTCTTGGTTTTCTTCCATATCACTAATGAAGTGTTTGGATTTCAAGCATTGATTAGCATATCTGACCTATGGACAAACACCCTAGCCTGCTGCATGAGGTAAAGGCTCAAAAAGTGTGCAATATCTAAGAAATGTCACCTAAAATTGACTTCTGTCCCCTACTATGGAGTACCATTACCCCAACTACCACAACGAACACCCCCCCACACACACACTTGTATACATACATATTTTACTGTTATACTTTTAATGTTCCTGTGCTGCATTAACAGGAACATTAAAGTACAATAGTATTCATAATGTCTGCATTTACAGACATTAAAGTACAATAGTATTCATGTGTAATTTTGGCCTGTTCACTGGGGAGCAAGCCACTGTATCTACTGCTGGTCAAACTTTTTACTCCATTTTCCTTATTAGTCTTTTAAGATTTGTTAAAATAATTAATTAATAACTAATTACATAATTTCTTCCCTTCTTGTGGTGTGTTTAATGACGATAAACATCTTAGGCTCATGTGTAGTTTAAAGATTTGTCCCAGTTAGTGGGACTATTTAGGAAGAATTAAGAGGTTTCCACTCACTGAAGGCGGTATGTCACTAGGAAGGGGCTTTGGCATTTCAAAAGCTTATTTCATTGCCAGTTAGCTCTCGTTTCTCTCTAATATTTGTTGATCAGATATAATCTCTCTGCTACTGCTACAGTGCCATTTGTGACTGTTTGTAACAATGTCATAATAGTCATGCACTCTAACAGTATTCTGTAATTTAATTAAATGCTTACTTTTATAAGCTGCCTTGAACATGGTGTTTTGTCTCAGTAATAGAAAGATAACTAAGGTCCTTACCTTTTCTTGGCCTACGCTCCCTAAAACTCTATTTACTACTTCTCAATTCCATGATCTCTTTACATATATTTTTGTACACACACACACACACACACACACACACACACACACACACACACACATATATATATATGCATAAATATACATTCTGCAGAATATATTTATTGGTACTTGTATGTTGTGGAGTTTTGGATAAAAGTGGACACCATAGGTCCACAGGAAGTGGTACTATTAGGAGTATTAGGAGGTGTGGCATTATAGAATTAGTTTTGCTTTTATTAGGGTATTATATTCCTAGGGTGTGGGCTTTGAGGTCACAGAAGCTCAAAACCAGACCTACAGGCTTACACTTCTTGAAGATCAATATGGACAACTCCCAACTTCTTTTCCAGCATCATATTTCTCTGCAAACTTCTATGCTTCACAAGATCAGGGTAACAGCTTAAATCTCCAAACTTGCAATACAGGCTCTATTAAATGTTTTTCTTTATAAGAGTTGCTGTGGTCATCATGTCTCTTCATAATAATTGGAACCCTAACTATAACTCTGACAAGTTTGCTTGGATAAAAATATTGGGTAAAATATTGGATAAAAATACTGAGAAGTCCTTGTAAAGATTAATTTTTCTACACTTAGAAAATCATAAATCGCTTGTAGATCTTCACCTGAGTGTAGTGTCTTGTAAGATTTCCTCCTTCTACAGTAGTATCTGTATTGCTACTTTTAATTGCTAAAGATCATGTTTGTTGAGTTACTGTGTGTATAACTCTGTTATTTCAAGGAGATACAATCTCACAGCAGACTTCCTGGTCCTTTGGCTCTTGTATCTCTCGTATTTGGGGATATTCTCTGAGCCTTAGGTTCAGTGATGTAGATGAATTTGTTGGGGATGAACACCCTATGAACAGTTATTCCCTCAAATTTTAACAATTCTTGGTTTATATAATAGTATTTGTCTACATTAAAGAAAAATCTCTTTGATGAGGGGTGAGCACTTCATGTCTATGTATAAAAAGGGTAAGATTTTAGAATGAAGCTAGAAACTATACTGGTAAGTTAAAGTGGCAGCAGTAACATTTATACAAAGGCCTGCAACTTTACGAGCACTCAGTAGTTGATCTGGTTTCCAATGTCAGACATGATTTTTCCTCCCGTTGAATAGAACTTAAGTCCAATTAGACAGTTGTTGGTTCAGGACAAAATATGAATGCCATGTTGCTATCACACATTTAATAGTTCAATTTCATGCTGGTCATTGCTGTGGATTATGTATATCACAGCTGGGTAGGTCTACATATTGTTTTCTCCCTTGCTACTTTGCACAGCACTGTCTCCTACTATGAAAACTCACCTGATTCTATATGACTTTCTCAAGCTTTCTTGCTGTAACTTATTTCTCCTCTCTCCTGTCCTCTGTATTGGCCTTCCTCCAGAACTCCAGAATAATATCATTTTGTACACTTTGTGGGTATTTGTGTGTGTGTGTGTGTGTGTGTGTGTGTGTGTGTGTGTGTGTGTGTACACCTGTGTCCATGCATGTGTACTTAAATGCATGTGCCTACATAGTGGAATGATATACACAGAACTCTTGAAAGAACAAAATTCTTGATACATAGGTATACACTCATTAATTCTATTTTCAAAATGTTGGTGGTCATTCTTAACCATGTCCTCTGCAAATTTGAAACATTTCTTATACATTCATGATCATGTGTAAATGCCTGAGATTAACCTCAGAAGCCACTCTTTAAAGAGATATGCACCTAGTTTATTAAATTATCATCTCAAAATTGGCCTAGAATTTGCAGATTCTGCTACTTTGATCAGTGATTAAAGTCCAATATTCCAACCATTTCTCTTCCCAGTGATAAGATTATAAGCACATACTATCATGTTCAACCTTTCAAATTGGCTTGGGAAGAAAAGCTTAAGAACCTCATGATCATTCAGGAAACACCTAAGAAACTGTTCTCTCAGCCCTAAGAACATTTCCCCAGGGAATTCCGATCAATTTCTTTCATTTCAGGCAAGTGCACACGTGCACGCGTGTTGTGTGTGTGTGTGTGTGTGTGTTTGTGTGTGTATGTGTGTTTGTGTATTCAAATATTCAATATATATTCAATGAATCAATATATTTCAATTTAAAAAGAGGCTTCAATTATACATAAGAGAGATTGAGCACATATTCAATTATCAATATAACAAATTAAATAACCTTTTCAAGAAGAAGGAATCTTCAAATAAATAAGCATCAATAAATCTTTAGAAACATGTAAGAAGTATTTATATTTGAAGGGAGTAGAGAACTTTGAAAAATTCATATTCATAGAATAAAAGATGCTTTCAGCAGTGAGAATACAAAGAATTCAACAGAAGATTGAAAATCAAGACTAGAAAACTATTAGATTCTGAAAATTTTTATAGATTTTTTCATAAGAGGAAAAAAATGTGATGACATGGGTAATAAAATGAAACTCAACAGGAACAATTGGAAAGTCATAAAATATTTCTATGATATGTTTCAAAATGATTGAGGAAATAATAAGAAACAGAAATGGTTAGGTGGGAAAAATGAAACCCCTCACATTCCAAGCCAGAGGGCTTATGGTAAAGATGGGAACACACTCTAAAAATAGAGATAAGTCCATGGCACATTAAACATTCAAAAATATCTAAATTATTCAAAGGAGCACTATCCAGTGGAAACACAACAATGTAAAGGCACACAGCTCTGAGGATTTATCTAAATGGACAGTGCGGGAATTAAAAAAAAAAGGACAAATGCATGGACACATGGACATCCAGAATCTGAAATCAGAGGAAGAAACTCTAGCACTCTGGAAGCGCACCATGTTTATTGTATTCAGTTGAAGAGAGGGGAGACTTATTACATACAGTGAGACAAACGGCAGTATTACTGCATACAGATGAAAAACAAGACAGTGTTATTATACACAGCTTAGCATTGATGCAGGGTTATCTAATCTCAGTGTGTGGTGTGAGACCTACAGTTTTTGATACACTATCGGTATTAGAGTTTCTGACTGAGCTTCTCTAAGACATCCTATTGTTGCCGTATGTTGGTTATAAAGATAATACAGCTTTAGTTTTACAGCACCAGCACATTCACATTCCCTAGCAGTTGAAAAATGAGGCAAATGTTAGTGAGCTAACTCAAAGCCCTGAATTTGGGGGTTCTGAATATTAGCTGTGTTCTTCAGCCTCATAGTTCTCCTGATTATTCCAGCAGGCAAGAGATGGGACTTGCTCTCCTGAGCAAATCTCATTAATATTGGGTCCACTTAGATCTCAACTCAAATACCAGGTCAATGCAGATAAGAAAAATGGGACCTCATTAATATTAGGATTCTATAAGGAAAAAGATGCCATCAATTGGAAAAATTGGCAGTGTAAAGATTGGGAAAGAATCTTTACCTACCCTATGTCTGACAGAGGGCTGATGTCAAAAATTTACAAACAGCACAAAAAGTTAGACACTCACTACCCAAATAACCCCATTAAAAGTGGGGAACAGTGTTAAACAGAGAATTCTCAAATGGCTGAGAAGCACTTAAATGTTCAATGTCCTTAGTCATCAGGGAAATGCAAATTAATACAACTCTGAGGTTCCATTGTACACCCATAAGAGTGGCCAGGATTTAAAAATAAAAAATCTCAAGAGATATCACATACTAGGTAATAATAATTTCTCATTGCTGGGAGGCAGAGATAGGCAGATTTTTGGAATTTACTAATTAGTGTAGGTGTATCAGTGAGCTCAAGGTTGAGAAAGAGATTCCTACTTTAAAAACAAAGTGAGGAGAGAGCTGACCACCCAGGAGAGAAAACATCCTGAGACCACAGGACAGACTGCCACCTCTACACACCTCTGCCCACATCCCCTGGTCCAAGGGAAAACTGCACAGTGCCTCTGGACACAGGGATATAGGAAAAAAACTGCCACCTTTCTGCAGTTCTGGTCTGAGCGCAGGACAGAACTGAACTGGCCAAACAGCTCCCTGCACCCAAATCCAGTGGGGGAGATAGCTGGACCCACAGACATGTGGACACTCCTAATAAGTAAGACAAGAGTACACTCTGCCCACAGTCCAGACCCAAGAGGGAATCACATAGTGCCAACTGTGCCCGCTGGGTGCAAGGGCCTATGAGCAATCAGGGGCAGGACATTTTGATTCCTGCCCACGCCTAGAACTAGAAGACCATTCCCAGAAGTGCCGCCTTACCAGAGAGCAGAGGTAAGACCCACTTTTCTGCTACAAAATGACCTGCTGGTGGATTCAGGATACACAGAGGGAGAAGTCTTCTGGGTCAGAGTGCTTCCTGTTTCTGGCTCTGCCTGGAAGTGAACTGATACCGACCCACAGTTCCCTGCACCCAAATCCCATGGGGAAGAGAGCTGACCACCCAGGAGTGCAGTCAACTTAAGACCACAGGAGAGACTGCCACTTCTGCACACCTCTGCCCATATTCCTGGTACAAGGCGAAACTGCACAGTGGCTCTAGAGACAGGGATATAGGAACAGACAGCCACCAGTAACCGCAGTTCTCTTCTGCGCCCAAGATTGAACTGAACCGGCCAAACAACTCCTTGCAATCAAATCCCATGGGGGAGAGAACTAGACACTCAGAAGTGTGGATACTCCTGAGAAGTCAGATGAGGCTACCCTCTGCCCACAGTCCAGACCCAAGAGGGAATCACCAAATGTGCCAACTGGATGCAAGGTCCTATAAACAATCTGGGACAGGACACTTTGATTCCTGCCTGCACCTAGAACTAGAAGACAGACTCTAGGAGCACTGGCACACCAGAAATCAGAGCACCTCTTCTCAGGAAAGGCTACAGGAAAACAGTTTTACAGGAGTGCTGACACAGAGGCCTTATACCAGGTTCAAGTCACTCTAATAAACAGAAAGACAAGCTAACACCAGAGACAACCCAATGGCTAGAGGCAAGCACAGGAAACTAAGCAACAGAAACTAAGACTACTTGGAATCATCAGAGCCCAGTTCTCCCAACAAAGATAATACTGGCTATCCAAACACACCAAAAAAAAGCAAGATTTATATTTAAAATTCACATTTTTTGATAATGATGGAAGGCTTTAAGAAATACATAAGTAACTCCCTAAAGTAAATGCAGAAAAACACAAGTAAACAAGTACAAGCCCTTAGAGGGGAAATACAAAAATCACTGAAATAATTACAGGAAAAAACAACCAAACTGGTGAAGGAATTGAAAATGGAAATAGAAACAATAAAGAAAGCACAAAGTGAGACAACACTGGATATAGAAAAACTAAGGAAGTGACAAAGAGCCATAGATACAATCATCACCAACAGAATAAAAGAGATAGAAGAGAGAATCTTAGGGGCAGAGTATACCATAGAAAACATTGCCAAAACAGTTAAAGATAAAGTAAAACACAAAAAGGTCCTAGCACAAAACATACAGGAAAACCAGGACACAATGAGAAGATCAAACCAAAGGATAATAGGTATAGAAGAAAGGGAAGGGAAGACTCCCACTTTAAAGTGCCAGTAAATATATTTATTTATTTATAAAATTAGAGAAGAAAATTTCCCTAACCTAATATATATATATATATATATATATATATATATATATATATATCCATCCTACATAAAATAGATTGGACCAGAAAATAAACTGCTTCTGCACATAATCATCAGAACACCAAACACACAAACAAACAAACAAACAAACAAACAAAAAAGAATTAAAAGCAGGGAGGGAAAAAGGTCAAGTGATATATAAAAGCAGACCTATCAGATTTACACCAGACTTCTCACCAGAGACTACGAAAGTCAGAATATCCTGCACATATGTCATACAAACCCTTCAAGAGCACAAATGCCAGCCTAAGTTACTGTATCCAGAAAAACTTTCAATTAACATAGATGGAGAAATCAAGATATTCCATGACAAAACAAAATTTATACAATATTGTTCTACAAATCCAGCCTTACAAAGGATAATAGATGGAAAGCTCCAACACAAGGACAGAAACTACACTGGACAGAAAGCAAGAATATAATTTTCTTGCAATGAAACGAAAAGAGAGACAAACATAATTCCACCTCTAACAATGAAAATAACATGAAGCAACAATCACTATTCTTTAATATCTCTCAACCTCAATAGACTCAATTCCCCAATAAAAAGACATAGACTAACAGATGTAATACATAAAGAGGACCCAGCATTTTGCTGAGTGCAGGAAACACACCTCAGAGACTCAGAGACAAAAAAGACACTACAACAGAGTAAATGGCTATAAAACAACTTTACAAGCAAATGGCAAAAAAAAAAAAAAAAAAAAAAAAAAAAAAAAACAAAACAAAATAAAACCTGGAGGTACCATTCTAATATCAAATAAAATTGACTTTCAACCAAAAGTCACTAAAAAAGATACGGAAGGACACTATGTATGCTGCAAATGCAAGGGCACCTATTTACCTATTTTCATAAAAGAAAACTTACTAAAGCTCAAAGCAAACGTTGCACCTCACACAATCAATAATAAGGAGATTTCAAAACCCCACTTTCATCAATGGACAGATCATGGAAACAGAAAATAAACACTTACATAGAGAAACTAACAGAAGTTATGAACCAAATGGATTTAACAAATATGTACAGAACATTCCATCCTAAATCAAAAGGATATACCTTCTACTCAGCATCTCATGGAACCTTCTCCATAATTGACCATATAATCGGTTATGAAAGAGGCCTCAACAGATACAGGAAGATAAAAATAATCCCATGTATCCTATCAGATCACCACATACAAAGACTGGTCTTCAATAACAACAATAATAACAGAATGTCCACATGTAAATAAAAGTTGAGCAATGCTCTACCCAATGACATCTTGATCAAGGAAGAAATAAAGACTTCTTAGAATTAATGAAAATGAAGATATAAAATTCACAGGCTTATGGGACACAATGAAAGCGATACTAATAGCATAACACATAGTTCTGAGTGCATGCAAAAAGAACAGGAGAAATCACATTTCAACAGCTTGAATGGACACCTAAATGCTCTAGAACAAAAATAAATAAATAAATCTAAGAAGCATAGAATGTAGGAAATAATCAAACTCAGGGCTGAAATCAACAAAGTAGAAATGAAAGGGACTATATAAAGAATCAAGAAAAGCAGGATCGGGTTCTTTGAGAAAATCTAAGATAAATAAACCCTTAGCCAGATTAACCAGAAATCACAGAGAGCATATACAAATTAACAAAATCAGAAATGAAAAGGGAGACATAACTACAGAATCAGAAGAAATAAAAAAAATCATCAGATCCTACTTCAAAAGCCTATATTCAACAAAACTGTAAAATCTGAAGGAAATGGAGAATTTTCTAGACAAATAACAGAAACCAAAGTTAAATCAGGAACAAATAAACCATCTAAACAGCCCTATAACTCCTAAAGAAATAGAAACAGTTATTAAAAGTCTCCCAGCCAAAAAGAGCCCAGGTCCAGATGAGTTCAGTGCCGAATTCTCTCAGACCTTATAGAAGACCTCATACCAATACTGGCCAAACTATTCCACAAAATTGAAACAGATGGAGCACTACCAAATTCTGTCTATGAAGCCACAATTACTCTTATACTGAAAGCACACAAAGACCCAACAAATAAAGAGAACTGCAGACCAATTTCCCTTATAAATATTGATGCAAAAATACTCAATAAAATTATTGCAAACCAAATCCAAGAAATCAAAACGGTCATCCATCATGATCAAGTAGGCTTCATCCCAGAATGTAGGGATGGTTTAACATACAAAATCCATTTATGTAATCTACTATATAAGTAAACTCAAAGTTAAGAAACACATGATCATTTCACTAAGTGCTGAGAAAGCATTTAACAAAATTAAACACCCCTTCCAGTAAAAGTCCTGGAAAGATCAGGAATTCATGGCCCATACCTAAACATAGTAAAAGCAATATACAGCAAACCAGTAGCTAATATCAAACTAAATGGAGAGAAACGTGAAGCAATACCACTAAAATAAGGGATGAGGCAAGGCTGCCCAATCTCTCCCTACTTATTCAATATAGTACTTGAAGTCCTAGCCAGAAAAATCAGAGACTGAAAGGACTTTAAAGGGATACAAATTGGAAGGGAAAAAAATCAAAATATCACAGAAGATATTTGCAGAAGAAATTTTAATGTACTAAAGTGACCCCAAAAGTTCCTTGAGAGAACTACTTAACCTGATAAACAATTTCAGCAACCAGTTGGGGTAGAAAATTAACTCAAACAAATCAGTAGCCTTCCTATACTCAAAGGATAAACAGACTGAGAAAAAAATTAAGGAAATACCACCCTTCACAATAGTCACAAATAATATAAAATATCTTGGTGTGACTTTAACCAAGCAAATGAAAGATCGGTATGACAAGAACTTCAAGTCTCTAAAGAAAGAAATGAGGAAGATCTCAGAAGATGGAAAGATTTTCCATGATCATGGATTGGCAGAATTAATATAGTAAAATGCCCATTTACTAAAAGCAATCTACAGATTCAATGCCACCCCCATCAAAATCCCTACTCAATTTTTTATAGAGATGGAAAGATCAATTTGCAAATTCATTTCAAATAACAAACACCAGGCATAGCAAAAACCAGACTGAACAATAAAAGAACTTCTGGGGGAATAACCATTCCGGACTTCAAGCAATATTAAATAACAGTAGTCATAAAAAACTGTATGGTATTGGTACAGAGAAAGGCAGATAGATCAGTAGAACAGAACTGAAGAACTAGAAATGAACCCACACACCTACAGTCACTTGATTTTTGACAAAGGAACTAAAACCATCCAATGCAAGAAAGATAGCATTTTCAAAAAATGGTGCTGGTTCAACAGGAAGTCAGCAGGTAAAAGAATGCAAATCGATCTATTCTTATCACCATGAAGAAAGATTAAGTCCAAGTGGATATAGGACCTCCACATCAAACCAAATTCATTCAAACTAATAGAGGAAAAAGTGGGGAAGAGTTTCGAACACATGTGTTGGGGAAAGTTTCCTGACCAAAACAACAATGGCTTATGCTCTAAAATCAAGAATCGACAAATGGTGAAATATCAGCGTTGTTTTGATTTGCATTTCCCTTATGATTTTGAACATTACTTTAGCTGTTTCTCAGCCATTTGGCATTCCTCACCTGTGAATTCTTTGTTTAGCTCTGAACTCCATTTTTTTTTTTTTTATTAACTTGAGTATTTCTTATATACATTTCGAATGTTATTCCCTTTCCCGGTTTCAGGGCAAACATCCCCCCCCCCTCCCCTTCCTTATGGGTGTTCCCCTCCACCCCTCCCCATTGCTGCCCTCTCCCCAACAGTCTAGTTCACTAGGGGTTCAGTCTTAGCAGGACCCAGGGCTTCCCCTTCCACTGGTGCTCTTACTAGGATATTCATTGCAACCCTACTGAGGTCAGAGTCCAGGGTCAGTCCATGTATAGTCTTTGGGTAGTGGCTTAGTCCCTGGAAACTCTGGTTGGTTGGCATTGCTGTACATATGGGGTCTCGAGCTCCTTCAAGCTCTTCCAGTTCTTTCTCTGATTGTTCAACAGGGGTCCTGTTCTCAGTTCAGTGGTTTCCTGCTGGCATACGCCTCTGTATTTGCTGTATTCTGGCTGTGTCTCTCATGAGCAATCTGCATTCACATTTTGATCATCCGTCTTGAGTTTCATTTGTTCTAGGCATCTAGGGTAATTCAAGCATTTGGGCTAATAGCCACTTATCAATGAATACATACCATGTATGTCTTTCTGTGATTGGGTTAGCTCACTCAGGATGATAGTTTCCAGTTCCAACCATTTGCCTACGAATTTCACAAAGTCGTTGTTTTTGATAGCTGAGTAATATTCCATTGTGTAGATGTACCACATTTTCTGTATCCATTCCTCTGTTGAAGGGCATCTGGGTTCTTTCCAGCTTCTGGCTATTATAAATAAGGCTGCGATGAACATAGTGGAGCACGTGTCTTTTTTATATGTTGGGGCATCTTTTGGGTATATATCCAGGAGAGGTACAGCTGGATCCTCAGGCAGTTCAATGTCCAATTTTCTGAGGAACCTCCAGACTGATTTCCAGAATGGTTGTACCAGTCTGCAACCCCACCAACAATGGAGGAGTGTTCCCCTTTCTCCACATCCTCGCCAGCATTTGCTGTCACCTGAGTTTTTGATCTTAGCCATTCTCACTGGTGTGAGGTGAAATCTCAGGGTTGTTTTGATTTGCATTTCCCTTATGACTAACGATGTTGAACATTTCTTTAGGTGTTTCTCAGCCATTCGGCATTCCTCAGCTGTGAATTCTCTGTTTAGCTCTGAACCCCATTTTTTAATAGGGTTATTTGCCTCCCCTGCTGTCTAACTTCTTCAGTTCTTTGTATATTTTGGATATAAGGCCTCTATCTGTTGTAGGATTGGTAAAGATCTTTTCCCAATCTGTTGGTTGCCGTTTGTCCTAACCACAGTGTCCTTTGCCTTACAGAAGCTTTGCAGTTTTATGAGATCCCATTTGTCGATTCTTGATCTTAGAGCATAAGCCATTGGTGTTTTGTTCAGGAAATTTTTTCCAGTGCCCATGTGTTCCAAATGCTTCCCTAGTTTTTCTTCTATTAGTTTGAGTGTATCTGGTTTGATGTGGAGGTCCTTGATCCACTTGGACTTAAGCTTTGTACAGGGTGATAAGCATGGATCGATCTGCATTCTTCTACATGTTGACCTCCAGTTGAACCAGCACCATTTGCTGAAAATGCTATCTTTTTTCCATTGGATGGTTTTGGCTCCTTTGTCAAAAATCAAGTGCCCATAGGTGTGTGGGTTCATTTCTGGGTCTTCAATTCTGTTCCATTGGTCTATCTGTCTGTCTCTGTACCAATACCATGCAGTTTTTATCACTATTGCTCTGTAATACTGCTTGAGATCTGGGATAGTGATTCCCCTGAAGTCCTTTTTTTATTGTTGAGGATAGTTTTAGCTATCCTGGGTTTTTTTCTTCAGATGAATTTGCAAATTGTTCTGTCTAACTCTTTGAAGAATTGGATTGGTATTTTGATGGGGATTGCATTGAATCTGTAGATCGCTTTTTGGTAGAATGGCCATTTTTACTATATTAATCCTGCCAATCCATGAGCATGGGAGATCTTTCCATCTTCTGAGGTCTTCTTCAGTTTGTTTCTTCAGAGGCTTGAAGTTCTTATTGTACAGATCTTTCCCTTGCTTGGTTAAAGTCACACCGAGGTACTTTATATTATTTGGATCTATTATGAAGGGTGTCGTTTCCCTAATTTCTTTCTCGGCTTGTTTCTCTTTTGTGTAGAGGAAGGCTACTGATTTATTTGAGTTAATTTTATACCCAGCTACTTTGCTGAAGTTGTCTATCAGCTTTAGTAGTTCTCTGGTGGAACTTTTGGGATCACTTAAATATACTATCATATCATCTGCAAATAGTGATATTTTGACTTCTTCTTTTCCGATCTGTATCCCCTTGACCTCCTTTTGTTGTCTTATTGCTCTGGCTAGAACTTCAAGAACTATATTGAATAAGTAGGGAGAGAGTGGGCAGCCTTGTCTAGTCCCTGATTTTAGTGGGATTGCTTCAAGTTTCTCTCCATTTAGTTTAATGTTAGCAACTGGTTTGCTGTATATGGCTTTTACTATGTTTAGGTATGGGCCTTGAATTCCTATTCTTTCCAGGACTTTTATCATGAAGGGGTGTTGAATTTTGTCAAATGCTTTCTCAGCATCTAATGAAATGATCATGTGGTTTTGTTCTTTCAGTTTGTTTATATAATGGATCACGTTGATGGTTTTCCGTATATTAAACCATCCCTGCATGCCGGGGATGAAGCCTACTTGATCATGGTGGATGATTGTTTTGATGTGCTCTTGGATTCGGTTTGCCAGAATTTTATTGAGTATTTTTTGCATCGATATTCATAAGGAAATTGGTCTGAAGTTCTCTTTCTTTGTTGGGTCTTTGTGTGGTTTAGGTATAAAGTAATTGTGGCTTCATAGAAGGAATTGAGTGCTCCATCTGTTTCAATTTTGTGGAATAGTTTGGATAATATTAGTGCGAGGTCTTCTATGAAGGTCTGATAGAATTCTGCACTAAACCCGTCTGGACCTGGGCTCTTTTTGGTTGGGAGACCTTTAATGACTTCTTCTATTTCCTTAGGAGTTATGGGGTTGTTTAACTGGTTTATCTGTTCCTGATTTAACTTCGGTACCTGGTATCTGTCTAGGAAATTGTCCATTTCCTGCAGATTGTCAAGTTTTGTTGAATATAGGCTTTTATAGTAAGATCTGATGATTTTTGAATTTCCTCTGAATCTGTAGTTATGTCTCCCTTTTCATTTCTGATTTTGTTAATTTGGACACACTCTCTGTGTCCTCTCGTTAGTCTGGCCAAGGGTTTATCTATCTTGTTGATTTTCTCAAAGAACCAACTTTTGGTTCTGTTGATTCTTTCTATGGTCCTTTTTGTTTCTACTTGGTTGATTTCGGCTCTGAGTTTGATTATTTCCTGCCTTCTACTCCTCCTGGGTGTATTTGCTTCTTTTTGTTCTAGAGCTTTTAGGTGTGCTGTCAAGCTGCTGACATATGCTCTTTCCTGTTTCCTTCTGCAGGCACTCAGCGCTATGAGTTTTCCTCTTAGCGCAGCTTTCATTGTTGAACTCCATTTTTTAATAGGGTTATTTGTCTCCTGCATTGTAACTTCTAGAGTTTTTGGATATAAGCCATCAGTTGTAGGATTTGTAAAGGTCTTGTCCCAATTTGTTGGATTCTCTTTTGTCCTAAGAGCAGTGTCCTTTGCCTTACAGAAGTTTGCAGTTTTATGAGATCACATTTGTTGATTCTTGATCTTAGAGCATAAGCCATTGGTGTTTTGATCAGAAAATTTTCTCCATTGCCTATGTGTTCAAGATTCTTTCCCACTTTTTAATCTATTAGTTTGAGTATATATGGTTTGATGTAGAGGTCCTTGATCCACTTGGACTTAAGCTTTGTACAGGGTGATAAGCACGGATCGATTTGCATTCTTCTACATGCTGACTTCCAGTTGAACCAGCACCATTTGCTAAAAATGCTATCTTTTTTCCAATGGATGAGTTTAGCTTCTTTGTCAAAAGTCAAGTGACCATAAGACTGTGGGTTCATTTCTGGATCTTCAATTCTATTCCACTGGTCTATCTGTCTGTCTTTTTACCAACACCATGCAGTTTTTATCACTATTGCTCTGTAATACTGCTTGAGTTCAGGGATAGTGATTCCCCCTGAAGTCCTTTTATTGTTGAGGATAGTTTTAGCTATCCTGGGTTTTTTGTTATTCCAGATGAATTTGCAAATTGTTTTGTCTAACTCTCTGAAGAATTAGATTGGTATTTTGATGGGGATTGCATTGAAGCTGTAGATTGCTTTTGGTAAAATGGCCATTTTTTACTATATTAATCCTGCCAAGACATGAGCATGGAAGATCTTTCCATCTTCTGTGGTCTTCTTCAATTTCATTCTTCATAGGCTTGAAGTTCTTATCATACAGATCTTTCACTTGCTTGGCTAAACTCACAGCGAGGTATTTTATTTGGTACTATTATGAGGGGTGTAATTTCCCTAATATCTATCTTGGCTTGTTTCTCTTTTGTGTAGAGGAAGGCTACTGATTTATTTGAGTTAATTTTATACCCAGCCAATTTGCTGAAGGTTTTTTCAGGTTTAGTACTTCTCTGGTGGAACTTTTGGGATCACCTAAATATACTATCATACCATCTGCATATAGTGATATTTTGACTTCTTCCTTTCCAATCTGCATCCTTTTGATCTCCTTTGGTTGTCTGATTGCTCTGGCTAGAACTTCAACAACTATATTGAATAAGTAGGGATAGAGTGGACAGACTTGTCTAGTCCCTGATTTTAGTGGGATTGCTTCACATTTCTCTCAATTTAGTTTAATGTTAGCGACTGGTTTGCTGTATATGTCTTTTACTATGTTTAATTATGTGCCTTGAATTCTTATTCTTTCCAGGACTTTTATCATGAAGGGGTATCATAAGGGAAATGCAAATCAAAACAACCCTGAGATTTCACCTCACACCAGTGAGAAGGGCTAAGATCAAACAGTCAGGTGGCAGCAAATGCTGGCAAGGATGGAAAAAAAGAGGAACACTCCTCCATAGTTGGTGGGATTGCAGACTGGTACAACCATTCTGGAAATCAGTCTAGAGGTTTCTCAGAAAATTGGACATTGAACTACCTGACGACCAGCTATACCTCTTTTGGACATGTACCCAAAAGATGCCCCAACATATAACAAAGACACATTCTCCCCTATGTTCATAGCAGCCTTATTTATAATAGCCAGAAGCTGCAAAGAACCCAGATGCCCTTCAACAGAGGAATGGATACAGGAAATGTGGTACATCTACATAATGGAATATTACCCACCTATCAAAACAATGACTTTATGAAATTCATAGGCAAATGGATGGAAATGGAAAATATCATCCTGAGTGAGGTAACCTGATCACAGAAAAACACACGTGATATGCACTCATTGATAAGTGGCTATTAGCCCATAGGTTCGAATTGCCCTAGATGCTCAGAAAGCATGAAACTCCAGAAGGATGTCCAAAATGCGAATGCTTCATTGCTTCTTTAAAAGGGGAACAAGAATTCCCTTGGGAGGGAATTGGGAGGCAAAGTTTAGAAAAGAGGCAGAAGGAACACCCATTCAGAGCCTGCCCCTCATGGGGCCCATACATATACAGCCACCAAACTAGATAAGATGGATGAAGCAAAGAAGTGCAGTCCAACAGGAACCTGATGTAGATCTCTCCTGAGAGACACAGCCAGAATACAGTGAATGCATTCTCGAATGCCAGCAGCAAACCACTGAACTAAAACCAGAACCCCCATTGAAAAAATCAGAGAAAGGACTGGAAGAGCTTTAAGGTCCTCAAGATTCCATATGAACAACAAGGCCAACCAACCAGAGCTTCCAGGGACTAAACCACTACCCAAAGACTATACATGGACTGACCCTGGGCTCAAACCTCACAGGTAGTAATGAATAACCTAGTAAGAGCACCAGTGCAAGGGGAAGCCCTTGGTCCTGCCAAGACTGAAACCCCAGTGAATGTGATTGTTGATGGGAGGGTGGTAATGGAGGGAGGTGGGGAGGGGAACACCCATAGAGAAGGGGAGGGGGAGAGGTTAGGGGGATGTTTGCCCAGAAACTTGGAAAGGGAATAACAGTTGAAATGTACATAAGAAATACCCAAGTTAAAAAATAACATAAAATAAAAATAAAAATTTAATTAAAAGAAAAAGAAAGAATAAAAAAGACACTAGGAACAATCAAGTAAGTAATATTTCTCCAAGGTCTCTGTTCAGTCTTTGCTCTGCTTGAATTGCCCTAATTTTGTTTATTGATGTGAGGATTGTAAGATAAAGTAGACTCTTGTCTCCCCCCTACCAAAAAAAAAAAATCGATAAATGGGAATTCATAAAACTGCAAAGCTTTTATAAAGGAAAAGATATTGTCATTAGGACAGAATGGCAATGAAAAAATTGTGAAAAAATCTTTACCAATAGCACATTTGATAGAGAGCTAAAATCTACATTATACAAAAAACTCAAGAAGTTAGCCCCGAGACAGCCAAATAACAGTATTGAAAAATGGAGTACAGTGCTAAATAAAACATTCTCAGCTGAGGATTATTGAATAGTCAAAAAGCACCTAAAGAAATGTTCAACATCCTTAGTCATCAGGGAAATGCAGACCAAAACAACCCCAAGATTCCACCTATCACCAGTCAGCATGGCTAACAGCAGATCCTGGCGAAGATGTGGAGAAACTCCTACATTTTTTGGCGGGATTGCAAACTAGTACAACCACTCTGAAAATCAGTCTGTAGGTTCCTCAAAAAATTGGAAAACCCTCTACCTGAGGACCCAGCTATACCTCTCTTGGGCATATACCCAAAAGATGCTCCAACATAGAACAGAGACACATGCTCCACTATGTTCATAGTAGCTTATTTATAATAGCCAGAAGCTGGAAAGAACCTACATGTCCTTTAACAGAGGAATGGATTCCAAAATTTTGTACAATGGAGTACTATTCAGCTATCAGAAAGAATGACTTCATGGAATTCATAGGCAGATGGAATGAACTAGAAAATATCATCCTGAGTGAGGTTACTCAATCACAGAAAAATACACTTGGTACGCACTCATTGATAAGCAGATATTAGCCAAAAAGCTCGAATTCCCCACGACACAATTCACAGACCACAAGAAGCTTAAGAAGAGGATGACCAAAATGAGGATGCTCCCACTCCTTCTTAAAAGGGGGACCAAATAAATATCCACAGGAGGGGATATGGAAGCAAAGTTTAGAGCAACAACTGAAGGCCATTCAGAGCCTGCCCCACATGTGGCCCATTTGTATACAGCCACCAAAACTAGGTAAGATTGATGAAGTTAAAAGATGCATACTGAAAGCGACCGAATATAGATCTCTGCTGTGAAACACATCCAGAGCATGTCCATTACAGAGGTCAATGCTAGCAGCAAACCACTGAACTGAGAACAGGACCCCCTTGGGGCGAATTTGAAGACATATTGAAAGAGTTCAAGGAGCTTGTAATCCCATAAAAACAACAATGCCAACGAACCAGAGCTTCCAGTGACTAAACCACTATCGAAAGTGCATATATGGACTGACCCAGGGCTCCAACTACATATGTAACAGAGTATAGCCTTGTTGTGACTCCAGTGGAAGTGGAAGCCTTTGGTCATGCAAATGTTGGATTCCCAGTGCAGGGGAATATGGCAGGGCAGTAAGGGGGAGGTATGAGGGGAATACCCGTATGGGGGATGGAGGGAAGGAGATGGGGGCTTATGAACAGCAAATCGGGAAGAGGAATAACATTTAAAATGTAAGTAAAAAAATATATCTAATATTTTTTTAAATAATGTGACGAATGATTAAGAAACACACACACACAGTATCTGAATTCTATATGCACACATATATGTCAGTAATATGTATATACACAGACACATATGCCTATATATAGCATTCATAATATAATTTTACCGGTGCTTATATTTTCAGCAATGTATACTTTCTCATTGTATTGAATTGTTTTGTTATTTTTGTTTATACCCTAAATATACTTCCAGATATTTCCTGATAAAACAAAAAAAATTAGATTCCCCATTTTTATTTGTCTTTTTCTTTTGCTAAGTTTATAAAAAGACAAACAAAACAAAAACAAAGCAAAAAAAATGATACCGTCTCATTTTAACTAGTTAAAAGTTCATACATACCATTTGAAAAAACACAAATGTAATTTACATTTTAAAATTAATCTATTATTTCCTTCCACTCTCCATCTGTTCCCAGAGCCAGGACTGTTCCACAGCTCTTGAACACAAAACCTTTCCTCAGAGAGCTGGTCTGCCAAGAGAGTTCTCACTCCAAATATCATAGGCTGAAAGGCTCACAGGCCCACAGGAAAGACAAGCTCTAGTCAGACACAGTAAGACCAACTAATATTAGAGATAACCAGATGGTGAGAGGCAAGGACAGAAGCCTAAACAACAGAAACCTAGACTATTTGGCATCATCAGAAAACCAGTTCTCCCACCAGAGCAAATATTACATATCCCAGCACACTGGAAAATCCAGATTTGGATTTAAAGGTATATCTCATGATAATGATAGTGAAGAACCCTAGTTCTTACTACAATGTAAGAGATATTAAGAGGCTTGGCCTGGTAGAAAGTGAATAAGTTACAGAGACACTAGGGGCATTTGTCAGTTTTACACCCACTGCCTCAGTTCAAGATCAGTCCAAGTACTAGTTTCCTGCCTCAGGTCAAGGCTAGGCTAAGTTCCATTCTCCACCCACAGTTCTCATGAGGAGCAGGGACAGGACATTGTTGAAAAACTGCAGAATGTGCTGATGGACACCTGACCCTCTGGGCCCAGATAAGTGTTCGAATACATGTCATATGCTTGCTAGACAATAAATATGATGGTCAATATCTTTAGCCAATAAGTTAAACTATAACCTTGCAGATGCAATCTATACCTCTAAAAAGAATAAAAATTGGTTGTTATAGACATTTGGGGTCACCTTCTAATCATTTGCCACGAAGCACTGATAGAAAGTCAACCCCTACATGCCAGAAAATAAACCTCTTGCATTGCATCGAACTTCATTCTCATGTCTCACTTGAGAGATCTCCCACATGAAGCCTTACAATGGAGGACTTTAAGGGGGACATAATTAACTCCCTTAAAGAAATATAGAACAGCAAAGGTAAACAAGTACAAACCATTAAAGAGAAAATTCAAAAATCCCTTAAAGAATTACAGGAAAACACAATCAAATGGGTGAATGACTTGAAAAAAAAATCCAGGATCTAAAAATGGAAATAGAAACAATAAAGAAATACCAAAAGGAGACAGTCCTAGAGATAGAAAGCCTAGGAAAGAGATAAGGAATCACAGACTCAAGCATTACCCGCAGAATGCAAGAGAATGAAGAGCAAATCTCAGGGGCAGAAGATATGATAGAAAAGAATGACACATTAATCATGGAAAATGCAAAAAGCAAAAAGTTCCAAATCCAAACATCCAGGAGATCTAGGACACAATGAGAAAAGCAAACCTAAGAACAGTAAATATAAAAGACAGTGAAGAGTCCAAACTTAAAGGTCCAGTAAATATCTTCAACAAAATTATAGAATAAAACTTCCCTAACCTAAAGAAAAAGATGTCCATGAACATGATAGAATCCTAGAGAATGCCAAATTGTTTGAACCAGAAAAGAAATAGTCAAAACACAAAATGCACAACACAAAGGAAGAATATTAAAAGCAGTAAGGGAAAGAGGTCAAGTGACAAACAAAGGCAGACTGACAAGAGGTAGACCAGGTTTTTCAACAGAAACTATGAAAGCTAGAAGATCCTGGACAGATGTCATAGGAATTGAAGGAAACACAAATGCCAGGCCAGCCTACTATATCCAGCAAATCTCTCAGTTACCATAGATGGAAAATTCGAGATATTCCATGACAAAATGAATATTATACAGTGTTTTTCCAGAAATCTAGCCCTAAAAAGGATAATAGATGGAAATCTCCAACACAAGGCGGGAAACTACACCCTAGAAAAAGCAAGGAAGTAAACTTCTTGCAACAGACCCAGAACAAGACTGCCACATAAACAAAATTCCACTTCTAACAACAAAAATAAAAGGAAACACTCACTAATTCTTAATATATTTTAGGATTAATGGACTCAATTCTCCAATAAAAAGAAATAGATTGGACCTTGTGTCACAGCTCTCTGTACCCAGATCCAGGGAGCAGGGAGTTGAGGGGAGCTGGATTCTCAGAAGTGCTGACAATCCTGAGAGCACAGGTAAAACCACCACTTCTGCTCACATTCCCTGCCCAAGAGGAACAGTCTGGAAGCCCTCAGGACACAGGAAATGATGAACAGATGAGGAGCAGTCTGGAACAGGATACTTCCAGTTTCTTCCTGTGCCTGGAGCTGACACTGCCAAGTACTCTATGTACCAAGAGCCCACAGGAAAAACTGAGAGCACAAACACAGGATGACAGGTAGGCCAAGCCACTGTCAGAAACAACAAGACCAGCTAATACCACATATAAGCAGAAGGCAAGACAGAAGTGCAAAATCCTAAGTAACAGAAACCAAGGGTACTTTGTATGATCAGAGCACAGTCCCCCCAACACAGCAAGACCTGGATACCCCCAACACATCAGAAGAGCAAGATTTTTTTTTTCCTTTTTCCCATTTTTTTTTATTATTATTAACTTGAGTATTTCTTATGTACATTTCGAGTGTTATTCCCTTTCCCGGTTTCCGGGCAAACATCCCCCCCTCCCCTCCCCTTCCTTATGGGTGTTCCCCTCCCACCCTCCCCCATTGCTGCCCTCTCCCCCAAAGTCTAGTTCACTAGGGGTTCAGTCTTAGCAGGACCCAGGGCTTCCCCTTCCACTGGTGCTCTTACTAGGATATTCATTGCAACCCTACGAGGTCAGAGTCCAGGGTCAGTCCATGTATAGTCTTTGGGTAGTGGCTTAGTCCCTGGAAGCTCTGGTTGGTTGGCATTGCTGTACATATGGGGTCTCGAAGAAGAGCAAGATTTTGATTTAAAATCATAACTCATGATGATGTTAGAGGACTTTAAGGTGGACATAAATAACTCATTGAAGAAATACCAAAAAATAAAAATAAAAAAATAAATAGATAAATAAATAAATAAAAGCCACAGGTAAACAGGTGGAAGCACTTAAAGAAGAAACACATAGAGAGAGAGCTCACTGCCCTGACAGGTGGGCACTCCTGACACTGCAGAGAAGAGAGACCAGCAATACTGCCCACACTTGCGCACATCCCTGGACCAAGAGGAAATTGTATACAGCCTCTGGGAACCAGAAGAGAGGGGAACTGGAGCTGCAGGTCCCCCATGCTCCAGACACCACCATGATCTGAAGGGACCAGATCAACAGTTCTCTGCACCCAAATCCTGTGGGAGGGAGAGCTAAACCTTCAGAGAGGCAGACACACATGGGAAGCCAGAAGAGACTACACTCTGCCCACATTTCTGATTCCAGAGGAAAACACCTAATGCCATATAGAACCCCGGTACACGGAGTCTCCCAGAAAAGGCAGCACAGGCCCTCCTGGTTCCGCCCTCACCTAGAGCTCAAAGCAGCCCCCCACAACAACATGAGCCGTGGGACCACAGGTAAGATCAACTTTTCTGCTCCAAGCAACCTGCCTGGTGGATTCAGGACACAGGCCCACAGGAACAGATGAAGACAAGTAGACAGGAAAGACTAGAAACCCGAAACCAGATCACTTTGTTCCCATAACTGGCAGAAAGAAAACAGGAAAACAGGTCTACAGTACTCCTGACACACAGGCCTATAGGATTGACTAGCCACTGTCAGAAATAGCAGAACAAAATAGCACCAACGACAATCTGATGGCAAGAGGCAGTGCAGGAATCCAAGCAACAGAAACCAAGAATACATTGCATCACCGGAGCCCAAGTCTCCCACCAAAGCAAACACGGAATATCCAAACACACCAGAAATGCAAGATCTAGATTTAAAATCATATTTGATCATGATGCTGGAGGACTTCAAGAAAGACATGAAGAACTCCCTTAGAGAAACGCAGGAAAACATAAATAAACAAGGAGAAGCCTATAGAGAGGAATCACAAAAATCCATGAAAGAATTCCAGGAAAACACAATCAAACAGTTTAAGGAATTAAAAATGGACATAGAAGCAATGAAGAAAGAACACAGGGAAACAACCCTGGATATAGAAAACCAAAGGAAAAGACAAGGAGCCGTAGATACAAGCATCACCAACAGAATACAAGAGATAGAAGAGAGAATCTCAGGAGCAGAAGATTCCATAGAAATCATCGACACAACAGTCAAAGATAATGTAAAACGGAAAAAGATATTGGTCCAAAACAAATAGGAACCCCAGGAGTCAATGAGAAGATCAAACCTGAGGATAATAGGTATAGAAGAGAGTGAAGACTCCCAGCCCAAAGGACCAGTAAATATTTTCAACAAAATCATAGAAGAAAACTTCCATAACCTAAAGAAAGAGATGTCTATAAGCATACAAAAAGCCTACAGAACTCCAAATAGATTGGACCAGAAAAGAAACTCCTCTCATCTCATAATAGTAAAGAAGCCAAATGCGCAAAATAAAGAGAAAATATTGAAACCAGTAAGGGAAAAATGTCAAGTAACATATAAAGGCAGACCTATCAGAATCACACCAGACTTCTCGCCAGAGACTATGATAGCCAGAAGATCCTGGACAAATGTCATGCAGACCCTAAGATAACACAAATGCCATCCCAGGTTACTGTATCCTGCAAAACTCTCAATTAACATAGATGGAGGAACAAGATATTCCATGACAAAACCAAATTTACACAATATCTTTCTACAAATCCAGCCCTACAAAGGATAATAAATGGCAAAGCCCAACATAAGCAGGCAAGCTACACCCTAGAAAAATCAAGAAACTAATCGTCTTGGCAACAAAAGAAAGAAAAGAAAGGCACACAAACATAACCTCACATCCAAATATGAATATAACAGGAAGCAATAATCACTATTCTTTAATATCTCTCAATATCAATGGTCTCAACTCCCAATAAAAAGACATAGATTAACAAACTGGATACGCAATGAGGACCCTGCATTCTGCTGCCTACAGGAAAAGCACCTTAGAGACAAAGACACATACTACCTAAGAGTTAAAGGCTGGACAACTATTTTCCAAGCAAATGGTCGGAAGAAGCACGCTGGAGTAGCCATTCTAATATCGAATAAAATCGATTTTCAACTTAAAGTCATCAAAAAAGATAAGGAAGGACACTTCATATTCATCAACGGAAAAATCCACCAAGATGAAATCTCAACCCTAAATATCTGTGCTCCAGATATAAGGGCACCTACATACATAAAAGACACCTTACTAGAGCTCAAAGCACCCATTGTACCACACACAATAACAGTAGGAGATTTCAACACCCCACTCTCATCAATGGACAGGTCATGGAAACAGAAATTAAACAGAGATATAGACAGACTAAGAGAAGTCATGAACAAAATGGACTTAACAGATATTTATGGAACATTCTATCCTAAAGCAAAAGGATATACATTCTTCTCACCACCACATGTTACTTTCTCCAAAACTGATCATATAATTAGTCATAAAACAGGCCTCAACAGGTACAGAAAAATAGAAATAATCCCATGTGTCCTATCAGACCACCACGGACTAAAGCTGGTCTTCAATAACAATAAGGGAAGAACACCCACATATACATGGAAGTTGAACAATGCTCTACTCAACAATAACCTGGTCAAGGAAGAAATAAAGTAAGAAATTAAAGACTTCTTAAAATTTATTGAAAATAAGGGTGCAAGATACCCAAACTTATGGGACAAAATGAAAGCTGTGCTAAGATGAAAACTCATACCTCTGAGTGCGTGTAGAAAGAATTGGGAGAGAGCATATGTCAGCAGCTTGACGGTACGCCTAAAAGATGTAGAACAAAAAGAAGCACATGCACCCAGGGGGAGTAGAAGGCAGGAAATAATCAAACTCAGAGCTGAAATCAACCAAGTAGAAACAAAAAGGACCATAGAAAGAATCAACAGAACCAAAAGTTAGTTCTTTGAGAAAATCAACAAGATAGATGAACCCTTAGCCAGACTAATGAGAGGATACAGAGAATGTGTACAAATTAACAAAATCATAAATGAAAAGTGAGACATAACTACGGAATCAGAGGAAATTCAAAAAATAATCAAATCCTACTACAAATGCCTATATTCAACAAAATTTGAAAACTTGGAGGAAATGGGCAATTTTCTAGACAGATACCAGCACCAAAGTTAAATCAGAAACAGATAAACCATTTAAACAACCCCAAAACTCCTAAAGAAATAGAAGCAGTCATTAAAGGTCTCCCAACACAAAAGAGCCAGGTCCAGATGGGTTTAGTGCAGAATTCTATCAGACCTTCATAGAAGACCTCATACCAATACTATCCAAACTATTCCACAAAATTGAAAAAGATGGAGCACTACCAAATTCCTTCTATGGAGATACAATTACTCTTATCCCTAAACCAAAGAAAGACCCAACAAAGAAAGAGAACTTCAGACCAATTTCCCTTATGAATATTGGCACAAAAACTCAATAAAATTCTGGCAAACCGAATCCAAGAGCACATCAAAACAATCATCTTCCATGATCAAATAGGCTTCTTCCAAGGCATGCAGGGATGGTTTAATATACAGAAAACCATCAAAGTGATCTATTATGTAAACAAACTGAAAGAACAAAACCACATGATCATTTCATTAGATGCTGAGAAAGCATTTGACAAAATTCAACACCCCTTCAGGATAAAAGTCCTGGAAAGAATAGGAATTCAAGGCCCATACCTAAACATAGTTAAAGCAATATACAGCAAAACAGTCACTAACATTAAAGTAAATAAAGAGAAACTTGAAGCAATCCCACTAAAATCAGGGACTAGACAAGGCTACCCAATCTCTCCCTACTTATTCAATATAGTCCTTGGAGTTCTAGCCAGAGCAATCAGACAATAAAAGGAGATCAAGGGGATAGATATTGGAAAAAAAGAAGTCAAAATATCACTATTTGCAGATGATATGATAGTATATTTAAGTGATCCCAAAAGTTCCACCAGAGAACTGCTAAAGCTGATAAACAACTTCAGCAAAGTGGCTGGGTATAAAATTAATTCAAATAAATCAGTAGCCTTCCTCTACACAAAAGAGAAACAAGCCAAGAAAGAATTTAGGGAAACGATACCCTTCATAATAGACCCAAATAATATAAATTACTTCGAAGTGACTTTAACCAAGCAAGTAAAAGATCTGTACAATAAGAACTTCAAGCTTCTGAAGAACGAAATTGAAGAAGACCTTATAAGATGGAAAGATCTCCCATGCTCATGGATTGGCAGGGTGAATATAGTATAAATGGCCATTTTACCAAAAGCGATCAACACATTCAATGCAATCCCCATCAAAATACCAATCCAATTCTTCAAAGTGTTAGACAGAACAATTTCCAATTCATTTGGAATAACAGAAAACCCAGGATAGCTAAAATTATACTCAACAATAAGAGGACTTCAGGAGGAAATCACTATCCCTGAACTCAAGCAGTATTACACAGCAATAGTGATAAAACTGCATGCAATTGAAAAACCAAGAAATGAACCCAAACACCTATGGTCACTTGATTTTTGTCAAAGGAGCCAAAGCCATACAATGCAAAAAAGATAGTGTTTTCAGGAAATGGTGCTGGTTCAACTGGTTGTAAACATATAGATGAATGCAGATCGATCCATGCTTATCACCCTGTACAAAGCTTAAGTCCAATTGATGAAGGTCCTCCACATCAAACCATATATACTCAAACTAATAGATAAAAAGTGGGGCAGAATCTCGAACCCATAGGCAATGGAGAAAATTTCCCTTTCAAAACACCAATGGCTTATACTCTAAGATCAAGAATCGACAAATGGGATCTCATAAAACTGCAAAGCTTCTATAAGGCAAAGGACACTGTGGTTAGGACAAAACCACAACCAACAGATTGGAAAAAGAACTTTACAAATTCTACAACAGATAAAGAGCTTATATCCAAAATATACAAAGAATTCAAGAAGTTAGACCGCAGGGAGACAAATAACCCTATTTAAAAATGGAGTTCAGAGCTAAGCAAAGAATTTACAGCTGAGAAATTCCAATTGGCTGAGAAACACCTAAAGAAATGTTCAATATCTATAATCATAAGGGTAATGTAAACCAAAACAACCGTGAGAATTCACCTGACACCAGTGAGAATGGCTGAGATCAAAAACTCAGGTGACAGCAAATGCTGGCAAGGATGCGGAGAAAGAGGAACACTCCTCCATTGTTAGTGGGGTTGCAGCCTGGTACAACCATTCTGGAAATCAGTCTGGAGTTTCCCCAGAAAATCAGACATTGAACTACCTGGGGACACAGCTATACCTCTCTTGGGCATATACCCAAAAGTTGCCCCAACATATAACAAAGACGCATGCTCCACTATGTTCCTAGCAGCCTTATTTATAATACCCAGAAGGTGGAAAGAACCATTCCTCTGCCCTTCAACATAGGAATGGGTACAGAAAATGTGGTACATCTACACAGTGGAGTATTACTCAGGTATCAAAAACAATGGCTTCATGGATTTCATAGGTAAATGGATGGAACTGGAAAATATAATCTTGAATGAGGTAACCCAATCACAGAAAAACACACATGGTATGCACTCATTGTTAAGTGGCTATTAGCCCAAATGCTTGAATTGCTCTAGATTCACAGAACACATGGAACTCAAGAAGGATGACCAAAATGTGAATTCTTCACTCTTTCTTCAAACGGGGAACAAGAATACCTTAGGCAGGAAATAGGGAGGCAATGTTTAAAATAGAAGCAGAAGGAACACCCATTCAGAGCCTGCCCCACATGTGGCTTATACACATAAAGCCACCCAATTATATAAGATGGATGAAGCAAAGAAGTGCAGAAAGACCTGTACAGGATGTAGATCTCTCCTGAGTGACACAGCCAGAATACAGCAAATACATACTTGAATGCCAGCAGCAAATCACTGATCTAAGAACGGGACCCCACTTGAAGGAATCAGAGAAAGGACTGGAAGAGCTTGAAGGGACTCAAGACCCCATATGAACAACAATGCCAAGCAAGGAGTGGTTCCAGGGACTAAGCCACTACCCAAAGACTATACATGGACTTATCTTGGGCTCCACCCTCATAGGTAGCAATGAATAGCCTAGTAAGAGCACCAGTGGAGGAAGAAGCCCTTGGTTCTTCCAAGACTGATCCTCCATTGAAGGTGATTGTTGGGTATAAGGTGGTAGTTGGGGGAGGATGGGCAGGGGAACACCCATTTAGAAGGGGAGGGTTAGGGGTTAGGGGGCTTCTGGCCTGGTAGCCAGGGAAAGGGAATAACAATCGAAATGTAAATAAGAAATACTCAAGTTAATAAAGATTAAAAAAAAAAGAAGAAGAAGAAACACATAAATCTCTCTAAGAATTACAGGAACCAAACAAGTGAAGTAATTGAACAAAACAATCAAGTTCTAAACGTGAAAGTAGAAACAATGAAGAGATCACAAAGGGATACAACTCAGGAGTAAAAAAAAACCTAGGAAAGGGATCAGGAGTCATAGACACAAGCATCACCAATAGAATACAACAGAATATAACAGATAGAAAAGAGAATCTCAGGCGCAGAAGATACCATAGAAAACATTGACACCACTCTCAAAGAACATACAAAACACAAAAAGGTTCTAACTCAAAATATCCAGGAACTCCAGGACAAAATGAGAAGATAAATCCTAAGGATAATAGATATAAAAATAGCAAAGATTCCCAACATAAAAGGCCTAACCTAAAAAAGACCTGTCCATCAACATACAAGAAGTCTATACAACTACAAGGAAAAGAAATTCCTTCTGTAACATATTAGTCAAAAAAACAAAATGCACTAAGCAAAGAAAGACTATTAAAAGCAGTAAGGGAAACAGGTCAAGTAATATATAAAGGCAGACCTATCAGAATCATACCAGAAACTATGAAATATAGAAGATCCTGGACAGATATCATATAGAACTGAAGAAAATGCAAATGCCAACTCAGGATACAATACCAAATGAAACTCTCAGTTACCATAGATGGAGGAAACAAGATATTCCATGACAAAATGAAACTTACACAATATCTTTCCAAAAATCTGACCCCACAAAGGATAATAGATGGAAAACCACAATACAAGGAGGTAAACTACTCCAGGAAAAAGCAAGAAAGTAATCTAATTTCAACTAATCCAAAAGAAGATAGTCAGCCAAAAATAATTCTACTTTAAAAACAAAAATAACAGGAAACAACAACAGCTGGTCCCTAATATCTCTCACCATCAATTGATTCAGTTTTCCCATAAAACGATATAGACTAACAGACTGGATACATAAAGAGGAACCAGTATTTTGCTGAATACAGGAAACACACCTCAGTGACAAAGACAGGCAGTACCTCACAGTAAAAGGTTGCAAAGCAATTTTCTAAGCAAGTGCTTACAATAAAGGTGCTTGAAGGTTCATTCTAATAGGAAATAAGATTTACTTTCACACAAAGTTATCAAAAAAGACAAGGAAGGACACTTTGTTTTCACCAAAGGAAAAATATACCAATATGAACCCGCAATCTAGAATATTTATGCTCCAAATGCAAAGGTATGCACCTTTATAAAAGAAAGCTCAAAGAGCAAACTACACCTCACACATTAATTTTGGAAAACTTCAACACCCTACTCTTATCAAGAGTCAGACCATGAAAACAGAAATTAAACAGAGACACAGAGAAACTATCAAAAGTTATGAACCAAATGATTTACCAGGTATCTGTAGAACATTTCATCATAAAAACCAAATATATCTTGATCTCAGTACCACATCATACCTTCTTAAAATTTGACAACATGATCAATCACAGAACAGGCCTCAAAAGATACAAGAAGATTGAAATAATTCCATGTATCCCATCAGATAAACGCACACTAAGGCTGGTCTTCAATATCAATAAAAATGACAAAAAGCCCACATACATATGGAAACTGAACAATGTTCTACCCAATGATAACTTGGTCAAGGAAGAAGTAAAGAAAGAAATTGAAGACCTCTTAGAATTACTGAACATGAAGGCACAACATACCCAAACTTATGCAACTCATAGCTCTTGAATGCCTCCAAGAAGAAACTAGGAAGAGCTTACACTAGAAGCTTGAAAAAACAAAGAAACAAACAAACAAAAAAAAAACCAAAAGGCACTAGAACAAAAGAAGCAAATACACCCAATTGGAGCACAGGGCTGAAATCAACAAAGTAGAAATAATAATAATAATAATAATAATAATAATAATAATAATAATAATAATAAAAAATTATACAAAGAATGTGCAGAAAAATGAGGTGGTTCTTTGAGAATATCAATAACATAGATAAAACCTTAGCCATACTAACCAGCCCCTAAAGAACACACCTGAAGAAATGTTCAATATCCATAGTCGTCAGTGAAATGAGAATAAAGACAATCTTGAGATTACACTTCACAACAGTCAGAACGACAATATACAGAAAATGTGGTACATCTACAAAATGGAGTTCTACTCAGCTATTAAAAACAATAACTTCATAAAATATATAGGCAAATGGATAAACTAGAAAATGTCATCCTGAATGAGGTAACACAATCACAAAAAACATGCATGGTATGCACTCATTGACAAGTGGATATTAGCCCAAAAGCTCAGGTTAACCAAAATGCAATCGACAGATCGCATGAACCTCAAGAATAAGGATGACCAAAGTGTGGATGCTTTAGTCCTTTTAGAAGGGGAAATAAAAAACTTTACTGGAGGAAATATGGAGACAAAGTTTGGATCAGAGACTGAAGAAGGGACAACAAGAGACTGCACCACATGGGAATCCAGTCCATATACATAAAGCCACCAAACCCAAACACTATTGCTGATGCAGAGAAGTGCATACTAACAGGAGCCAGATATAGCTGTCCCCTGAGAGCCTCTGCCAGTCCATGACAAATACCAAGGTATACTGTCTGAACCAACCTTTGAACTGGGAACAAGATCCCCAATAGAGGAGTTAGGGAAAAGATTGAAGGAGATAAATCAGTTTTCAACTCCATAAGAACAACAATACCATCCAAGCAGAGCTCTCAAGGATTAAACACTATCCAAAGAGTGCACATGGACACATCTATGGCTCCAACAGCATATGTAGCAGAGCATGGCTTTGTTGGGCACCAGTGGGAAAAGAAGTCCTTGATCCTGTCAAGGATCAACCACCAGTGTAGGGGAATGTCAGGGCAGGGAGGCTGGAAGGTGGGAGGATGGGTGAAGGAACACCCTCACAGAAGAAAGGGGATGGGGGATTGGGTAGGGTTTTTATGGATGGGAAACTGGGAAAGTGTATAATATTTTTAATATAAATAAAAAAATATACAATCATAAAAAATGAGAGAGAGTTCTAGACTTGATAAGTAAAGAGGGCACATTTCGTAACATACAAGAAATGCAACTCAGTGACAAAGACAGAAACTACCTAAAAGTAAAAGGCTGGGGAAATTTTTTCCAAGCATATGGTTCCAAGAAACAAGCTGGTGTAGCCATTCAAATATCAAACAAAATTGACTTTCAACCAAAAGCTTTCAAAAATGGTACTTTCTACCCATCAAAGTAAAACAAAAATTCTACCAAGATGAACTCACAATGAAGAATATCTATGCTGTAAATCCAAGGGAATCACATTCATAAAAGAAGCTCCACACAATGATAGTAAGAGACTCCAACACACCACACTCATCAATGGACAGATCATGGAAACAGAAATTAAAGAGAGGCAGTGAAACTACAGAAATTATGAACTAAATTGATTCAACAGACATCTATACAACATTTCATACAAAAACAAAAGAATACACCTTCTTCTTAGCACCTCATAGTAAATTCTCAAACATTGTCCATGTAATTTGTCACAAAACAGGCCTCAATAGACACAAGGAAATTGAAATAATCTCATGCATTCTATCAGATCACCATGGACTAAGGCTGGTCTTCAACAACAATAACATCAGAAAGCCTACGTACAAATGGAAGCTGAACAATGCTCTATTCAATGACAACTTGGCCGAAGAAGAAATAAAGGAAGAAATTAAAGACTTTTTAGAATTTAATCAAAATGAAGGCACCACGTACCCAAACTTATGGGATACAATGAAAGCAGTGCTAAAAGGAAAACTCAAAACTCTGAATGCCTCCAAAATAAACAGGAGAGAGCATACACCTATAGCTTGAGAGCAAAACTGAAACCACTAGAACCAAAAGAAGCAAATCCATCAACATAATCCCCAACATAATCAAACTCAAGGGAAAAAGAATGGATAATCTTTTCGTTAGATGCTGAGAATGCATTTGATAAAATTCATCACCTCTTCATGATAAAAGACTTGTAAAAATCAGGAATTCAAGGCCCATATCTAAACATAGTAAACACAACATAAAGCAAAGTAGTAGCCAACATTGAACTAAATGGAGTGAAACTTGAAGCATTCCCACTAAAATCGTGAACTAGACAAGGCTATTCTCTCCCTATATATTCAATAAAGTATGTGAAGTCTTATTCAGAGAAATTGGATCACAAAACAGAGTCAAAGAGATACAAGTTGGAGAGGAAAAACTTAAAATATCACTTTTGACAGACGATATGATAGTATACTTAAACAACCTTAAAAATTCCACCAGAGATCTCCTATAGCTGAAAAACACCTTCAGCAAAGTGGCTGGATATAAAATTAACTAAAAAAAAATCAGTAGACTTTCTCTTCTCAAGGATGAACAGGCTCAGAAAGAAATTAGGAAAATGATACCTTTCAAAATAGCCACTAATAATATAAAATACCTTGGTGTGACTCTAACCAAGCAAATAAATGATCTGTATGACAAATAATTTCAAGTCTCTGAAGAAAGTGAAGAAGATCTCAGAAGATGGAAAGATCTCCCATGATCATGGACTGGCAGAATTAATAAGGTCAAAATGGACATTTTGTCCAAAGCGGTCTACTGATTCATGCAATCCCCATCAAACTCCAACTTAATTCTTCATAGAATTAGAAAGAGCAATTTCCAGATTCATTTAGAAAACCAAAAAACCCAGAATAAAGAAAACTATTTTCAACAGTAAAAGTGTGTCTGGGCAAATCAACATTCCTCACCTCAAGTGGTATTACAGAGCAATTGTGATAAAAACTGTTTGATATTGGTACAGAGAAAGGCAGTTATATCAGTGGAATAGAAATGAAGACCCAGAAATTAACCCACACTTCTATGGTCACTTGATCTTTGACAAAGGAGCTAAAACTATCCAATGGAAAACAGACAGCTTTTCAACAAATGAGGCTGGTTTAACTGGAGGTCATCATGTAGATGACTGCAAATTGATTAACTCTTCTCTGCATGTATAATTCTCAAATCTAAATGGATCAAAGACCTCCACATAAAACCAGATACATTAAAACTAATAGGAGAGAATGTCAGGAAGAGTCTTGAACACATAGGCACAGGGGAAAATTTCCTGAACAGAACACTAATGGTTTATACTCTTAGATCAAGAATCTACAAAAGGGACCACATAAAATTGCAAAGGTTCTGTAAGGCAAAGGACAGTGTCAATAGTACTAAAAGGCATCCAACAGACTGGGAAAAGGTCTTTACCAATCCTACATCTGATAGAGGGCTAATATCTAATATATACCAAGAACTCAAGAAGTTAGACTCCAAAGAGTCAAATAAACCTATTTTAAAAATGCGATACAGATCTAAACAAAGAATATTCAATTGAGGAATACAGAATCACTGAGAAGCACCTAAAGCAATGTTCAACATCCATAGTCATCAGAAAAATGCAAATCAAAACAAAACTGAAATACCACCTCATACCAATTAGAAAAGCTAATATCAAAAACTCAGGGGACAGTAGATGCTGGCTAGGATGTGGAGAAACAGGAACACTCGTCCATTGTTTGTGGCATTGCAAGCTGGTACAACCACTCTGGATATCAGTCTCCTGGTTCCTCATATAATTGGATGTAATAATACCCGAGGACCCAGCTATACCCCTTGTAAGCATATATCCTAATGAGGCTTCAAAATATAAGAAGGACACAAGCTCCACTAAATTCTTAGCAGCCTTATATATAAAACCAGAAGCTGGAAAGAGCCCAGATATCCCTCAACAGAGGAATGGATACGGAAAATGTGATACATTTACACAATGGAGTACTACTCAACCATTAAAAACTATTAGTATATGAAATTCATATGCAAATGTATGGAACTAGAAAATATGTTACTGAGTAGGATATCCAGTCAGGAAAAAACACACAGGGTATGCAATCACTGATAAGTGGATATTAGCCCAAACACTTTAAATACCTAAGAAAAAAATTATAGATCATATGAAGCCAAGAAGAGGGAAGACCAAAATGTGGATGCTTCATTCCTTCATTTGTTCTTCTTAACGGAGAACAAATTACTCTCTCAAGGAAATACAGGGACAAAGACTATAGCATGGAATGAAAAAAAAAAAAAAAACATTCGGAGACTGCCCCATCTGGGAATCCATCCCATATTCACCCTCCAAACCCAGTCACTCATGCTGAGGCCAAGAAGTGCTAGCTGACAGGAGCCAGATATTGGTGTCACCTGAGAGAAACTGCCAGTATCCCTACTGACACAGATGAGAATGTTTGCAGCTACCTATTGGACTGAACAATGGAGAAGTTAAAGAAAAGACTGAAGGAGATGAAGGGGTTTGTAATACCATATAAAGAACAACAGTATCAACCAACCAATCCTCACTAGAGCTCCTAGGGTATAAACCACCAACCAAATGAATATACACGGAGGAACCCATGACTTCAATCACATATGTGGCAGGGGATGGCTTTGTCCAGCATCAGTGTGATCTTGTGAAGGATTGTTTCTCCATGTAGGGTAATGCCGAGTCATTGAGGTTGAAGTGGATGGCTAATAATGGGAGCATCCTCATAGAAACAGGGAAAGAGGAGAAGGTTATGGGAGATAGGGAAAAGGGGGCAATATTGGAATGTAAATACATAAAATGTCCAAGAAAAATAAAATTATTAAAAAATTAAAACCCTGAAATGTTGGAAAAACTGCTCTATTATTAAACCTTTTATAATTATTTCCAAAAATGTGAAACTCTTGGCTTATACAGAAGATATGTACAGAAAACATATAATAGGCTATTAATTCTCTTTAATTTATTAGTTGTGATGAATAGTCTTGTTGACTAAATTGATATTATCTGGAATTACTAAAGAAAACCTAATGACTGCCCTTTGAGTCATTTTTTTCTTAATTGAATCATTTTAAGTAGGAAATCCACTTCTAATCTGACTTTTGTTATTGGAAATTCTGCCCATAATCTGGTCCATATCTACTGGGAGCCAATCTGAAGGAACAGAAGAAAGAAACTTGCTTTCTTTGACTGTTTCCCCTCTCTAGCAAGTCCACTTTTTTTCACTGACATTAGAGACTACCTCTTAAAGACTTTAGTATATACTGAAGACTAGTTGAAATATGTAGCCTCATAGACTGACCATGAACTGGATTCTTGGACCTTCGATTAATGGACAGCCATAATTAGAATATCTGAACTACAGACCAAAAGCCATTCTAATAAACCAGTTATATATTTATTCTATTACTTCTGTTTTTGTAGCAACCTGTCCATTTAAGTAATATGTAAATTTGTATAAACTATAATGTAGTTATTATCTGACAATCATCAATAATGTGATATACAGAATGGCATAGGCTTCCTAATGTCAACATAAGAATATATTTCATCAAATCTCCTAGATAAAAGGAAGGCACAGTACTGTATATTTTACCAACAATATCCATATGAATTTTCCATTATATTTTTAAATTACAAAAGATATTAACTCTTCAAGTCCCTTCTGTTGTCCCTGTAGTATGACAAAAATAGAAGCCGTGAGGTGTCAAGGTCCTTCCAAAAATAACTAAAGGACCCATGTAGCAGAGCAGGTGTGGTTATAACTGCAGTGAAAGGAAGAATGCCAGTCTTTTAACAGAAACATTGAAAAAGCCAACATACAACAGGAAAAAATCAGGTTTCCAGATAATTGGGACAAATGAAATAAAATTAAGAAGAGGAGGAGAAGGAAGAAGTAAAGGAAGAATACAAGGAGCAAGGTGAAGCAGAAGCAGAAACTGCAACAACAACAAACATTTTTGCAATGGAATTTTCTTCAGGTTTTTTTTTTTTTTTCAGTCTTTTTTTTTTTTTTATTTATTTATTTTTTTTTTATTAACTTGAATATTTCTTATATACATTTCGAGTGTTATTCCCTTTCCCGGTTTCCGGCAAACATCCTTCCTCCCCCCTTCCTTATGGGTGTTCCCTCCCCACCCTCCCCCATTGCTGCCCTCCCCCGACAGTCTAGTTCACTGGGGTTCATTCTTAGCAGGACCCAGGGCTTCCCCTTCCACTGGTGCTCTTACTAGGATATTCATTGCTACCTATGAGGTCAGAGTCCAGGGTCAGTCCATGTATAGTCTTTAGGTAGTGGCTTAGTCCTGGAAGCTCTGGTGGCTTGGCATTGTTGTACATATAGGGTCTCGAGCCCCTTCAAGCTCTTCCAGTTCTTTCTCTGATTCCTTCAACGGGGGTCCTATTCTCAGTTCAGAGGTTTGCTGCTGACATTCGCCTCTGTATTTGCTGTATTCTGGCTGTGTCTCTCAGGAGCGATCTACACTTCTGCACTTCTTTGCTTCATCCATCTTGTCTAATTGGGTGGCTGTATATATATGGGCCACATGTGGGGCAGGCTCTGAATGGATGTTCCTTCAGTCTCTGTTTTAATCTTTGCCTCTCTCTTCCCTGCCAAGGGTATTCTTGTTCCCCTTTTAAAGAAGGAGTGAAGCATTCACATTTTGATCATCCGTCTTGAGTTTCATTTGTTCTAGGCATCTGGGTAATTCAGGCATTTGGGCTAATAGCCACTTATCAATGAGTGCATACCATGTATGTCTTTCTGTGATTGGGTTAGCTCACTCAGGATGATATTTTCCAGTTCCAACCATTTGCCTACAAATTTCATAAACTCGTTGTTTTTGATAGCTGAGTAATATTCCATTGTGTAGATATACCACATTTTCTGTATCCATTCCTCTGTTGAAGGGCATCTGGGTTCTTTCCAGCTTCTGGCTATTATAAATAAGGCTGCAATGAACATAGTGGAGCACGTGTCTTTTTTATATGTTGGGGCATCTTTTGAGTATATGCCCAAGAGAGGGATAGCTGGATCCTCAGGCAGTTTAATGTCCAATTTTCTGAGGAACCTCCAGACTGATTTCCAGAATGGTTGTACCAGTCTGCAACCCCACCAACAATGGAGGAGTGTTCCTCTTTCTCCGCATCCTCACTAGCATTTGCCATCACCTGAGTTTTTGATCTTAGCCATTCTCACTGGTGTGAGGTGAAATCTCAGGGTTGTTTTGATTTGCATTTCCCTGATGACTAAAGATGTTGAACATTTCTTTAGGTGTTTCTCAGCCATTCGGCATTCCTCAGCTGTGAATTCTTTGTTTAGCTCTGAACCCCATTTTTTAATAGGGTTATTTGTCTCCCCCTGGGTCTAACTTTTTGAGTTCTTTGTATATTTTGGATATAAGGCCTCTATCTGTTGTAGGATTGGTAAAGATCTTTTCCCAATCTGTTGGTTGCCGTTTTGTCCTAACCACAGTGTCCTTTGCCTTACAGAAGCTTTGCAGTTTTATGAGATCCCATTTGTCGATTTCTTGATCTTAGAGCATAAGCCATTGGTGTTTTGTTCAGGAAATTTTTCCAGTGCCCATGTGTTCCAGATGCTTCCCTAGTTTTTTCTTCTATTAGTTTGAGTGTGTCTGGTTTGATGTGGAGGTCCTTGATCCACTTGGACTTAAGCTTTGTACAGGGTGATAAGCATGGATCGATCTGCATTCTTCTACATGTTGACCTCCAGTTGAACCAGCACCATTTGCTGAAAATGCTATCTTTTTTTCCATTGGGTGGTTTTGGCTCCTTTGTCAAAAATCAAGTGACCATAGGTGTGTGGATTCATTTCTGGGTCTTCAATTCTGTTCCATTGGTCTATCTGTCTGTCTCTGTACCAATACCATGCAGTTTTTATCACTATTGCTCTGTAATACTGCTTGAGTTCAGGGATAGTGATTCCCCTGAAGTCCTTTTTATTGTTGAGGATAGTTTTAGCTATCCTGGGTTTTTTGTTATTCCAGATGAATTTTGGAAATTGTTCTGTCTAATTCTTTGAAGAATTGGATTGGTATTTTGATGGGGATTGCATTGAATCTGTAGATCGCTTTTTGTAAAATGGCCATTTTTACTATATTAATCCTGCCAATCCATGAGCATGGGAGATCTTTCCATCTTCTGAGATCTTCTTCAATTTCTTTCTTCAGAGTCTTGAAGTTCTTATTGTACAGATCTTTCCCTTGCTTGGTTAAAGTCACACCGAGGTACTTTATATCATTTGGGTCTATTATGAAGGGTGTCTTTTCCTTAATTTCTTTCTCGGCTTGTTTCTCTTTTGTGTAGAGGAAGGCTACTGATTTATTTGAGTTAATTTTATACCCAGCCACTTTGCTGAAGTTGTTTATCAGCTTTAGTAGTTCTCTGGTGGAACTTTTGGCATCACTTAAATATACTATCATATCATCTGCAAATAGTGATATTTTGACTTCTTCTTTTCCGATCTGTATCCCCTTGATCTCCTTTTGTTGTCTGATTGCTCTGGCTAGAACTTCAAGAACTATATTGAATAAGTAGGGAGAGAGTGGGCAGCCTTGTCTAGTCCCTGATTTTAGTGGGATTGCTTCAAGTTTCTCTCCATTTAGTTTAATGTTAGCAACTGGTTTGCTGTATATGGCTTTTACTATGTTTAGGTATGGGCCTTGTATTCCTATTCTTTCCAGGACTTTTATCATGAAGGGGTGTTGAATTTTGTCAAATGCTTTCTCAGCATCTAATGAAATGATCATGTGGTTTTGTTCTTTCAGTTTGTTTATATAATGGATCACGTTGATGGTTTTCCGTATATTAAACCATCCCTGCATGCCTGGGATGAAGCCTACTTGATCATGGTGGATGATTGTTTTGATGTGCTCTTGGATTCGGTTTGCCAGAATTTTGTTGAGTATTTTTTGCGTTAATGTTCATAAGGGAAATTGGTCTGAAGTTCTCTTTCTTTGTTGGGTCTTTGTGTGGTTTAGGTATAAGAGTAATTGTGGCTTCATAGAAGGAATTCGGTAGTGCTCCATCTGTTTCAATTTTGTGGAATAGTCTGGATAATATTGGTATGAGGTCTCCTATGAAGGTCTGATAGAATTCTGCACTAAACCCGTCTGGACCTGGGCTCTTTTTGGTTGGGAGACCTTTAATGACTGCTTCTATTTCCTTAGGAGTTATGGGGTTGTTTAACTGGTTTATCTGTTCCTGATTTAACTTCGGTACCTGGTATCTGTCTAGGAAATTGTCCATTTCCTGCAGATTTTCAAGATTGTTGAATATAGGCTTTTATAGTAAGATCTGATGATTTTTTGAATTTCCTCTGAATCTGTAGTTCTGTCTCCCTTTTCATTTCTGATTTTGTTAATTTGGACACACCCTCTGTGTCCTCTCGTTAGTCTGGCTAGGGGTTTATCTATCTTGTTGATTTTCTCAAAGAACCAACTTTTGGTTCTGTTGATTCTTTCTATGGTCCTTTTTGTTTCTACTTGGTTGATTTCAGCTCTGAGTTTGATTATTTCCTGCCTTCTACTCCTCCTGGGTGTATTTGCTTCTTTTTGTTCTAGAGCTTTTAGGTGTGCTGTCAAGCTGCTGACATATGCTCTTTCCTGTTTCTTTCTGCAGGCACTCAGCGCTATGAGTTTTCCTCTTAGCACAGCTTTCATTGTGTCCCATAAGTTTGGGTATGTTGTACCTTCATTTTCATTAAATTCTAAAAAGTTTTTAATTTCTTTCTTTATTTCTTCCTTGACCAGGTTATCATTGAGTAGAGCATTGTTCAGTTTCCACGTATATGTGGGCATTCTTCCCTTATTGTTATTGAAGACCAGCTTTAGGCCGTGGTGGTCCGATAGCACGCATGGGATTATTTCTATCTTTCTGTACCTGTTGAGGCCCGTTTTTGACCAATTATATGGTCAGTTTTGGAGAAAGTACCATGAGGAGCTGAGAAGAAGGTATATCCTTTTGCTTTAGGGTAGAACGTTCTATAAATATCCGTTAAGTCCATTTGGCTCATGACTTCTCTTAGTCTGTCTACGTCTCTGTTTAATTTCTGTTTCCATGATCTGTCCATTGATGAGAGTGGGGTGTTGAAATCTCCCACTATTATTGTGTGAGGTGCAATGTGTGTTTTGAGCTTTAGTAAGGTTTCTTTTACGTATGTAGGTGCCCTTGTATTTGGGGCATAGATATTTAGGATTGAGAGTTCATCTTGGTGGATTTTTCCTTTGATGAATATAAAGTGTCCTTCCTTATCTTTTTGATGACTTTTTAGTTGAAATTGATTTTATTTGATATTAGAATGGCTACTCCAGCTTGTTTCTTCTGACCATTTGCTTGGAAAGTTGTTTTCCAGCCTTTCACTCTGAGGTAGTGTCTGTCTTTGTCTCTGAGGTGTGTTTCCTGTAGGCAGCAGAATGCAGGGTCCTCGTTGCGTATCCAGTTTGTTAATCTATGTCTTTTTATTGGGGAGTTGAGGCCATTGATGTTGAGAGATATTAAGGAATAGTGATTATTGCTTCCTGTTATATTCATATTTGGATGTGAGGTTGTGTTTGTGTGCTTTTCCTCTCTTTGTTTTGTTGCCAAGACGATTAGTTTCTTTCCTCTTCTTGGGTATAGCTTGCCTCCTTATGTTGGGCTTTACCATTTATTATCCTTTGTAGTGCTGGATTTGTAGAAAGATATTGTGTAAATTTGGTTTTGTCATGGAATATCTTGGTTTCTCCATCTATGTTAATTGAGAGTTTTGCAGGATACAGTAGCCTGGGCTGGCATTTGTGTTCTCTTAGGGTCTGTATGACATCAGTCCAGGATCTTCTGGCCTTCATAGTTTCTGGCGAGAAGTCTGGTGTGATTCTGATAGGTCTGCCTTTATATGTTACTTGACCTTTTTCCCTTACTGCTTTTAATATTCTTTCTTTATTTTGAGCGTTTAGTGTTTTGACTATTATGTGATGGGAGGTGTTTCTTTTCTGGTCCAATCTATTTGGAGTTCTGTAGGCTTCTTGTATGCCTATGGGTATCTCTTTTTTTAGGTTAGGGAAGTTTTCTTCTATGATTTTGTTGAAGATATTTACTGGTCCTTTGAGCTGGGAGTCTTCACTCTCTTCTATACCTATTATCCTTAGGTTTGATCTTCTCATTGAGTCCTGGTTTTCCTGTATGTTTTGGACCAGTAGCTTTTCCGCTTTACATTATCTTTGACAGTTGAGTCAATGATTTCTATGGAATCTTCTGCTCCTGAGATTCTCTCTTCCATCTCTTGTATTCTGTTGGTGAAGCTTGTATCTACAGCTCCTTGTCTCTTCTTTTGGTTTTCTATATCCAGGGTTATTTCCATGTGTTATTTCTTGATTGCTTCTATTTCTATTTTAATTCCTTCAACTGTTTGATTGTGTTTTCCTGGAATTCTTTCAGGGATTTTTACGATTCCTCTCTGTAGGCTTCTACTTGTTTATTAATGTTTTCCTGTGTTTCTCTAAAGGAGTTCTTCACGTCTTTCTTGAAGTCCTCCAGCATCATGATCAAATATGATTTTGAAACTAGATCTTGCTTTTCTGGTGTGTTTGGATATTCCATGTTTGTTTTGGTGGGAGAATTGGGTTCCGATGATGTCATGTAGTCTTGGTTTCTGTTGCTTGGGTTCCTGCGCTTGCCTCTCGCCATCAGATTATCTCTAGTGTTACTTTGTTCTGCTATTTCTGACAGTGGCTAGACTGTCCTATAAGCCTGTGTGTCAGGAGTGCTGTAGACCTGTTTTACTGTTTTCTTTCTGCCAGTATTGGGGACAGAGTTTTCTGCTTTCGTGCGTGTAGTTTTTCCCCTCTACAGGTCTTCAGCTGTTCCTGTGGGCCTGTGTCTTGAGTTCACCAGGCAGGTCACTTGCAGCAGAAAAGTTGGTCTTACCTGTGGTCCCGAGGCTCAAGTTAAACTCGGGGGTGCTGCCCACAGGCTCTCCGAGGTGGCAGCACCAAGAAGATCTGCACCGCCCCTTCCGGGAGCCTCCGTGCACCAGGGTTCCAGATGGCCTCCGGTGTTTTCCTCTGGAATCAGCAATGTGTGTAGAGAGCAGTCTCTTCTGGTTTCGCAGGCGTGTCTGCCTCTCTGAAGGTTTAGCTCTCCTTCCCACGGGATTTGGGTGCAGAGAACTGTTTATCCGGTCTGTTTCCTTCAGGTTCCGGCGGTGTCTCAGGCAGGGCTCCTGCCTCACCTGGGCCCTCTCCCATCGGGAGCCCAGAGGCCTTATACAGTTCCCTCTTGGGCCTGGGATGTGGGCAGGGGTGGGCAGTGTTGGTGGTCTCTTCTGCTCTGCAGCCTCAGGAGTGCCCACCTGACCAGGCGGTAAGGCATCTCCCCCACGGGTTCTGGGAGCAGAGAGCGGCTGCGGGCCGGGATCTGCGGGTGGGACTTCCGGTAAACACAGGACGTGCCTGGTCCTAGAGGGATTCTGCCTCTGTTGTCCCGATTCCACCCGGCAAGTCACTTGCAGCAGATAAGTTAGTCTTACCTTTGGTCCCGAGGCTCAAGTTCGCTCGCGGGGTTCTGCCCACGGGCTCTCCGCGGTGGCAGCGACCAGGAATTTTCTTCAGGTTTTAAAGCAGATGGATTCATTGAGCAGTAGTTGGGAAAACAAACAAACAAACAAAAAACCTTGATCAGATGTTGTATTTCTATAGTTGCTAGGCATTGCTATGGCCAGAAGTGTGTGTGTCAAACACCAGCTTTGTCACCACAGTGTTAATGGAGGCAGGCAGACAGTAAGGGTCAGTGCTGGGAGCAGCTGACAGGGGTTCATCTATATACCAACTGCGGATGCTACCTATGGGCAGCCTGAATAGAAAAGAGAAATGGAGGAAATCAAATACATACATATACCCACAGAATATTTGAAGCAAGGACAAGCACCAGCAACTTTACATGTAAAAATATATCCACATCTACACGTATACAGACATACAGGTACTCATGCAAATGAGCACATAGACAGACTGATGGACATACATATATTAACACAATGAATACAAAGCTCTGGCAAGCAGTCTCCAAGCATTTTATATATGTACATATATGCATATATACAAGTATATACACAGTTAGTAGATGGAGCAGCTTTCAGTATATGTCCAGTAAACTTTACGTGTGTGTGTGTGGGGGGTGGGTGTGGGTGTGGGTGTGTGTTTGTGTGTGTACAAAATATTTAATGGATGGAACAAATTTCCAACACCTTTTCACACAAACTTTACACATACATATATACATATACATATATACATTTATGTATGATGCTTGGAATGCTCCAGCAAATTTATTCTTTTTTCCATATTCCAGGAAAATATGTCAAGCAGTACAAAATTGCAATGTGATTTCATCTTCGTTTTCTACTAGTGAATGACTATGATAAAACAATATGTTCCCAATAACTTTACACGAAATTGCATTACATAGTGAAAGCAAAAGAAAACAAATTATTCCTAAGAACCTATGTACATTTGTATCTAAGGAACTTTTTACAATTTCTTTAAAAAGTTTGAGCAAAAAAGTAATGTGCTTTCTCAGCTAGTTTCTTACTGGCAGGAAGCAGTCCATGATTACAAAAAAAAAAAAAGATTAATTATTGTAATATTTTCTTTAAATATAACCTTATAAGCATCAAAATCTAAATTTTCATATAAAAATCAGTCAAATGAATTTTATATCCTCAGAATGCATGTCCACTCATCGGAAAATTTTATTAAGTCATATTATAGACCTGAGGTCAAAAATGGATATAAGAAATCAATGATCACCAGTCAGTCTCAGTGACAGCTATGTCATCCAGTGCTACAATTTTTCTTGTTCTGTGACCTTAAAATGTCCCTGGCTTACCTAATATGACTGTGCCTTTCTGAACTTTTAATTGTTCCCTATGATTTCTGCATCACAGCCAGTAGTAAAAACATCTGAAGGTACCTTTACTAATCATTTCATTTTTCTAAATGCCTTCTAAAATTTTTCTTCATTGCTAGCAATCTACACCTTTAAATTCTTTTCTAGGGTGGTGATTGAATCATTAATCTCCAACAGCAATGTCTGAAAAAGATCATGCACTATTATTGAGTTCCAGAGAAGGTTGGAAGCCCCTTTAGATTTTTCATGTAATTCAAAGATTAGGTGGGATATGAGGGCAGCAAGCAAAACAGAAATTCATTACAGCATGAAGTCCTCAGGACAAATCGTCTTCAAGGTCATCCTACACTGAGACTCATATATCACAGCTGTGCTAAATTGTGGTCCACATTTCATGAGTTCTACATCCATTTGTCATCCCTCCTACATGGTTCCTGGCACATATTTCTCTTGGGCATTGGATGATCTCAGATACAGCACATCTTCATAGTGAGAGAGCAGAGGTCAACAACCTAAATGTTTTTAGAGTTCACTAAGAAAGATATCATTATAGGTCTTGAGCTAAGCTTCTGTAATGTATTGTTCTGTTTTGCTTTATTCTGTTTTGTTTTGTTTTGTTTTGTTTTTCTTCTTCAGTGCAAAGGCAGTAAACACTTAAGAGATACTTTGTTTGAGTTATGGAAATTACCTTATCCCAGAGAGGCTTGGACACAGTTTACATATTCTCATACATATCAGAGAGATACATATCAGATGAAGTATAATACAAAGAACATTATTTGAGTATTTTAGTTAATCACTACAGGGACCACCCTCTTCATTGTGCAACTTATAGGCCTGAAGTGAGAACTTCTAGCTTCTTTGGAAACTTGGATATGATGCATGATATTTGCTGGGTCAGAGAGGAGAAATAATCTTTTACTGAAGGAGACACAGATAAGAGGTTGTTTTGCTGTAGTAGACATGTGAGAGGACACATGATATTTAGAAAGTGTATAAATATGACCAGCTGGGTACACCATACAATGACAGGGACTGCCAGCAGTAGAGTGGGATGGTGACATCTCAGAAGCCTGTGGCAGCTCCTTGTAAAGTAGGGTGGCACCTACGACCCTGAGAAGCAAGAGACACATCCCTCCAGGGGACCTGCCATCTGAAATAAGAGGCTGCCTACAGTAGGAAGGGATGGAGGCATCTCAGTAGCCCACAGCAACTTTTTGTAAAAACTGGTAGTTCCCATTTTTCCTAACCTTAGCCCTGGACAACAGCTGCATAGATTTCATTTGTGTGTGACTGCCTTTCACTTGGCCTTGGTGTAAATAATTATTCTATTATATCTGATTTTCCTACTTCTCTCTCCCACTGCTCTGGTGAATTCTGTAAAACTAGATGTTCCTTGATGTTATGATTCTTAAACTATTGTAAATTGAGGCATAGGGGCATAGCACAACACAGATCTAATGGCCCAGGTACATGATATGTGTTCTCATCTTTGAAACAATGTAATAACTGTACAATAGTAGTTCCAGATTAATGCTTGATTTGCAAAGAAACTTTCAAGAAATTATTAGAAAACAAATTAGAGCCAACATTGGGAATCTAAGAAAGGAAAAAGTTATTGAAGTTAAGATGTACGTTTTACATAATATTTGAGAATGGTTCCTGAATAAGGAAGCATAGAATATTTAAAATTATATACTAGTAAACTAGTCAAAATACTGGGACTCTTATGAGAGTCATTATGTGCAAGGAACAGAAAGCTAGCAGAACTACTGAGTTAAGGGTTAACTTGATTCTTTCTGGCCACAGACTGGCAGCTTTGCCCAAGTCATTTATCATTAGAGCTTCACAGGAAAATGCAAGCAGCTGACCTAAGAGCTTTGAGCTCTGAAGTATAATAAATTAAAAGTTAATGTTTAAATAATGATAAGTTCACAAATATTATTATTTTGGTCATGGGCCTAGGAAGAGGGGAAGTTTGAAACATTGGGAAACAATTGTAATTATTAGTTCTTTTGTTGGATGTGGATATTCTTTTGAATTTTATTTGGCAATGATTATACAGTGTCTTTTTCTACCTACTTTTGAATTACCAGTAAAAGACTGGGACAAGAGAAAGGCTGGAGATCATGAGAAAGAGTATGTGAAGAGTGAATAAAGAGAGAATGTGAAGAGTGAATGAGAGAGCGCATGGGGAAGCGAATGAGAGAGCAAGTCTGAGAACAAATGTGAGAGCGAGTGACAGAGCATGAGAAGAGCATGTGAAGAGTGAGTGGAGAGAGAATGTGAAGAGTGAATGAGAGAGAGCATGTGAAGAATGAATGAGAGAGCACATGAGGAAGCAAATGAGAGAGCGAGTCTGAGAGCAAATGTGAGAGCCAGTGAGAGAACATGAGAAGAGAATATAAAGAGTGAGTGAAGAGCTGCACCTGGATACTGTGGGGAAGAGAGCAGACAACCCAGGAGTGCAGACATCCTGAGGATGCACAACAGACTGCCACCTCTCCACACCTCAGCCCACATACCTAGTCCAAGCAGAAACTGCACAGTGCCCCTGGACAGAGGGATATAGGAACAGACAGCCGCCCATACCCGTGGTACTGGTATGCGACCAGGACTGAACTGACCTGACCAAACAACTCCCTGCACCCAAATCCAGTGGGGGAGAGAGTTGGAAGGTCAGAAGTGTGGATATTCCTGAGAAGTCAGAGGAATATAACCTCTACCCACAGGCCAGAAACAAGAGGGAATTGCATAATGCTAACTGTGCCAGCTGGGTGCAAGGACCTAAAATAGCAATCCTAGTGGGATTCCTGCCCACTCCTAGAGCTGGATGACAGTCACCAGGAGTGCCGACACACCTGAAATCAGAAAAACATGTACTCAGGAAAGGCTGAAAGAAAACAGGAAAACAGTTCTAGAGGAATGCTGACACAGAGGCCTACACCAGGGCTGAGACACTCCCAGAAACAGCAAATCAAGCAAACACCAGAGACAATCCAATGGCTAGAGGCAAGCACAGGAACCTAATCAACAGAAACCAAGACTACTTGGCATCATCAGAATCCAGTACTCCCAACAAAGAAAATACTGTATATCCAAACACACCAGAGAAGTAAGATGTAGATTTGAAATCATATTTTTTGATAATTACTGAAGAATTTAAGAAAGATTTAAAGAACTTCCTTAGAGAAATGCAGGAAATCACAAGTAAACAAGTAGAAGCCCTTACAGAGGAAACTCAAAAATCACTGAAACAGTTACAGGGAAACACAAACAAACAGGGGAAGGAATTGAAAATGGAAACAGAAGCAATAAAGAAAGCACAAAAGTATACAACCCTGGATATAGAAAACAAAAGGAAGAGAAAAGGAGCTGTAGACACAAGCAACACCAACAGAATACAAGAGATAGAAGAGAGACTCTCAGGGACACAAAGTACCACAGAAAACATAGATACAACTGTCAAACATAATGTGAAACACAAAAATCTCCTATTCCAAAACATACAAGAAATCCAGGACACAATGAGAAGACTATACCTAAGGATAATAAGTATAGAAGAAAGTGAAGACTCCCAACTTAAAGGGCCAGTAAATATATTCAACAAAATTACAGAAGAAAACTTCCCTAATCTAAAGATAGATTTCCATAACATACAAGAAGCCTACAGAACTCCAAATAGATAGGACCAGAAGAGAAATTCCTCCTGTCACATTAGAGATAAAACGCCAAATTCACAAAACAAAGGAAGAATATTAAAAGCAGTAAGAGAAAAAGGTCAAATGACATATAAAGGCAGACCTATCAGAATTACACCAGACTTCTCACTAGAGACTATGAAAGCCAGCAGATCCTGGACAGATGTCATAGAGACACTAAGAGAACACAAATGCCAGCCCAAGTTACTGTATCCAGCAAAACTTTCAATTAACATAGATGGAGAAACCAAGATATTCCATGGCAAAACCAAATTTACATAATATCTTTCTACAAATCCAGCCCTACAAAGGATAATAGATGGAAAACTCCAACACAAGGACAGAAACTACACCATACACAAAGCAAGAATATAATTTTTCTTGAAATGAAACCATAAGAAAAACAAACAAAAATAATTCCACCTCTTCCTACAAAAATAACATGAAGCAACAATCACTATCTCTTAATATCTCCCAACATAAATGGACTCAATTCCCCAATAAAAAGACATAGAGTAACAAACTGCATAGGTAAAGAGGACCCAGCATTTTGGTGCATGCAGGAAACACACCTCAGAGACAAAGACAGACACTACCTCAGAGTAAATGGCTGGAAAACAACGTTCCAAGCAAATGGCCTTAAGAAACAAGCTGGAGTTGCCATTATAATATCAAACAAAATGACTTTCAACCAAGAGTCATTAAAAAAGATAAGGAAGGACACTTCATATTCGTCAAAGGAAAAATACACCAAGATGAATTCTCAATCCAAAATATCTATGCTCCAAATGAAACTCTAAGCACACATTGCAACTCAAACAATAATACTAGGAGATTTCAACACCACACTCTCATCAATGGGAACAACATGGAAAAAGAAATTAAACAGAGATGTAGAGAAACTAACAAAAGCTATGGACCAATTGGATTTAACAGATATTTACAGACTATTCCATCCTAAAACAAAAGGATATACCTTCTTCTCAGCACCTCATGGAACCTTCTCTAAAATTGAACGAATAATCAGTCACAAAACAACCCTCAACAGATACAGGAAGATAAAAATAATCCCATGCATCCTACCAGATGACAGAAAGCCCACATATACATGGAAGTTGAACAATGCTCTACTCAATGCCAATTTGGTCAAGGAAGAAATAAAGAAATTAAAGACTTCTTAGAATTTAATGAAAATGAAAATACAACATTCCCAAATTTATGGGACACAATGAAAGCAGTACTAAAAGGAAAACCCATAGTTCTGAGTGCCTGCAAAAAGAAATAGTTGAGAGCATATATCAGCAGCTTAACAACACACCTTAAAGCTCTAGAACAATAAGAAATAAACAAACACAAGAGGAGTAGAAGTCAGGAAATAATCAAACTCAGATCTGAAATCAACAGAGCAGAAACGAAAAGGATATATAAAGAATCAACAGAAGCAGGAGCTGGTTATTTGAAAACGTCAACAAGATAGGTAAACCTGTAGCCAGACTAACCAGAGGGCACAGAGTGTGTATTCAATGAACAAAATCAGAAATGAAAAGTGAAACATACCAACAGAATCTGAAGAAATTAAAAAAAAATCAGATCCTATGACAGAAGCCTATATTCAACAAAACAGGAAAATCTAGAGGAAAGGTATAATTTTCTAGATAGATACCAGGTACCAAAGTTAAATCAGGAACAAATAAATCATCTAAACTCCTACAGAAATAGAAGCGTTATTAAAAGTCTGCCAAAGAAAAGGGCCCAGGTCCAGATGGGTTCAGTGCAGAATTCTATCAGACCTTCATATAAGACCTCATACCAATACTGTCCAAAATATTAAACAAAATTCAAACAGACAGAGCATTACCAAGTTACTTCTATGAAACCACAATTACTCTTGTACAAAAACCACACAAAGACCCAATAAAGAAAGAGAACTTCAGAACAATTTACATTATGAATATTGATGCCAAATTACTGAACACAATTCTTGCAAACCAAATCTAAGTTCACATCAAAAAGATCATCCATCATGATCAAGTAGGCTTCATCCCAGAGATGCAGGGATGGTTTAATGTGCGAAAATCCATCAACATAATCCACTATATAAACAAACTCAAAGATAATAACCACATGATCATTTCATTAGATGCTGAGAAAGCATTTGACAAAATTAAATACCCCTTCATGATAAAAGTCCTGGAAAATCAGGAATTCAAGGCCCATATCTAAATATCATAAAAGCAATATACAACAAACCAGTAGCTAACATCAAACTAAATGGAGAGAAACTTGAAGTAATCACACTAAAATCAGGGACTAGAAAAAGCTGTCCACTCTGTCCCTACTATTCAATATAGTGCTCAAAGTCCTAGACAGAGCAATCAGACAGCAAAAGGATGTCAAAGGGATACACATTGGAAGGGACAAAATCAAAATATCACTATTTGCAGATGATATGGTGATGTACATAAGCGACCCCAAAAGTTACACCAAAGAACTACTTAACCTGATAATCAACTTCAGCAATGTGTCAGAATATAAAATTAACTCAAACAAGCCAGTAGCCTTGCTCTACTCAAAGGATAAACAGGCTGAGAATGAAATTAGGGAAGTGAAACCCTTCACAGTAGTCCCAAGTAACATAAAATATCTTGGTGCAATGTTAACCATGCAAATGAAAGCTCAGTATGAAAAGAACTTCAAGTCTCTCAATAAAGAAATTGAGGAAATTCTTAGAAAATGGAAAGATCTTCCATGCTCATGGACTGGAAGGATTAATATAGTAAAGATGGCCAATTTCCCCAAAGCAATCTACAGATTCAATGCAATCCCCATCAAAATTCCTACTCAATTCTCAAAGAGATAGAAAGAGCAATTTGTAAATTCATTTGGAATAACAAAAAACCCAGAATGGCTAAACCTAAACTCAACAATAAAATAACTTCTGGGGAAATCACCATACCTGATTTCAAGCAGTATTACAGAGCAATAGTCATAAAACTGAATAGTATTGGTATGGAGACAGGCAGATATATCAGTGGAGCAGAATTGAAGACCCAGAAATAAACCAACACACTTTAAGCCACTTGATGTTTGACAAAGGAACTAAAGCCATCCAGTGGAAGAAATATAGCATTTTCAACAAATAGTACTAGTTCAACTGGAGGTCAGCATGTAGAAGAATGCAACCCAATCCATTCTTATCACCATGTACAAAACTTAAGTCTAAGTGGATCAAGGACCACCACATCAAACCAGATACACTCAAACTAATAGAAGAAATACTGAGGAAGAGTCTTGAACAAATGGGCAATGGGGAAATTTTTCTGAATAAAACACCAATGGCTTAAGCTCTTAGATGAAGAATTGACAAAGGGGACCTCATAAAACTGGAAAGCTTTTGTAAAGCAATAGACACTGTTATTAGGAGAAAATGGAAACCAACAGATTAGGAAAAGATCTTTACCAATTCTACATCTGATAGAGAGCTAATATCCAAAATAAACAAAGAAGGCAAGAGGTTAGACACCAGAGAGCCAACTAACCCTATTAAGAAATGGGTTGCAGAGCTAAACACAACATTATCAGCAGAGTATTATTGAATGGTCAAAAAGCACCTAAAGAAATGTTCAACATCCTTAGTCATTAGGGAAATGCAAATCAAAACAACCCTGAGATTCCACCTCACACCAGTCAGAATAGCTAAGATAAAAAGCTTAGGTGATAGCAGATGATGGCGAGGATGTGCAGAAAGAGGAACACTCCTCCAATGTTGGTGGGATTACAAGCTGTACAACCATTCTGGAAATCAATGTGCAGTTTCCTCATAAAATTGGACATTTCAGTACCTGAGGGCCCAGCTACAACTCTCTTGGGGATATGCCCAAAAATGCTCCAAAATTCAAAACAGACGCATGCTCCTCTATGTTCATAGCAGCCGTATTTATAATAGCCAGAAACTGGAAAGAACCCAGATGCCTTTCAACAGAGGAATGGATTTGAAAAATATGGTACATCTACACAACGGAGTATTACTCAGGTATCAAAAATAATGACTTCATGAAATTCATAGGCAAATGGAATGAACTAGAAAAATATCATCCTGATTGAGGTTACTCAATCACAGAAAAACACACTTGGTATCCACTCACTGATAAGTGGTATTAGCCAAAAAGCTCAAATTGCCCAAGATGCCATCTACAGACAACAGGAAGCTCAAGAATAAAGATGACCAAAATATAGATGTTCCCACTCCTTAAAAAGGGGGAAAATATTCATGGAAGGGTATATGGAAGCAAAGTTTAGAGTGACTCAAGGAATGGCCATTCAGAGTCTGACACACATGTGGTATATATATATATATATATATATATATATATATATATATATATATATATATATATCTCCACCAAAACTTGACAAAATTGATGAAACTTAAAAATGCATGCAGAAAGGGACTGGATATAGATCTCTCCTGAGAGACACATCCAGATCATGTCCAATACAGAGGTCAATGCTAGCAGCAAACCTCCGAACTGACATAGGACCCCCTTGCAGGGAATTAGAGGAAGTATTGAAAGAGTCGAAGGAGCTTGCAATCCCATAAAAAGCACAATGCCAACCAACCAGAGCTTCCAGGGACTAAACTCTTGTTGTAAAAAATATATTAAAAAAAAATTAGGATTGTCTTTTCTCACCAGTAGGGCTGGTACCTCAGTGCCCCAAGATATCTGCTAGATATCTTGCCAGAGGAACACATTCTAATTCCGTGGCGGACAGACCAGCTGTTCCACACTCCATTACACTTAAATCTACATCTGAAAGAACACACAACACAAAAATCTTTGACCCAATTGCCCTCCTAAACATACAAAGTCCAGTACCATCCATCCCTTAAGAACATTAATAATAACCTGTAAATACACAGAGTGGAATCTTAATTTCACCTTCCATGTCTTCTCTCCCTCTCCCTCCTGTCTCTCCTCCCTCCTTTCTGTCCAGTCTCCTCCTCTTCCTTCAAACCTCTCTCCCACCCATCCTTCTTTCTGATCGAATGACAGGCCTCCTTCTATTCTGTACCTGCCCCTCACCTGTAATGTACAACTATGGGGAGAAGGTTCTCCTGAAGTTACCTGAATCCTGAGCATATGACTAGGCAGCAGTCCTTGGGGCAGTGGAATTAGCATGAAAATAAAGATAACTCCAGGGCAAAGTAAGACTATACATGGACTGACCCAGTGCTCCAACAGCATATGTAGCAGAGAATAGCCTTGGTGGAACACTAGTGGAAGGGAAAGCCCTTGGTCTTGCCAAGGTTGGACCCCCAGTGCAGGGGAATATGGGGGAGGGCAACAAGGGGGATGTATAGGTGGAATAGCCGTATGGGGGAGGGGGAGGGGAGAAAATGGGGGGGGCTTATGGACAGGAAACTGGGAATCGGAATAACCTTTGAAATGTAAATAAAGAAATAATGTAAAATTTTAAAAAAAGATTTAGAACTATCAGGTACAAATGCCGAGACAATTAAAATCATTGCTATAACACTGTTAAAAAAATGAGAGCATATACTTTTAAAATATTTTTGTTATCTGTCAGTAAA
>NC_046163.1:82236974-82303356 GCF_011064425.1 Rattus rattus | reverse complement strand
AGTAAAATTAATTCCCAGTCTCTATAATGGGTGTTGTTCTTGGTTTAATGGCAGGAGTACTAGAGGAAACTGAAATAAAGTTGGTTTACAAAATATTTTTTGTACGTAGAATGCTTTCCTAGTATGCCTGAATCCTTGGGTTTATTCTCTAGCAGTTAGTAAATTGGGCATATACATGAAATGTCAGCACTATAGAGGTTGAAGCATGAAGAATAGTAGGTCAATTCCATCCTCCACTACAAGTTTGAGAAGAGTCAGGAATACTTTGTCTCAAAATAATAAAAAGAAAATATAGGAGAGAAACAGAGATATAGACACATAGAGAGAGACAGAAAGAGGAGGGTGAGGGGGAGAGACTGAGAAAGAGAGATATACAGAGATATTTGCAGAGACACATAGAGAGAAAACAGAAACACAGAGAGAGAGACAAAGATTTCAGATGCTATCTGCAAAAGGCTAAGATATGTAATTGAGTACAGATCAACATGCAGATGTACTGTTGTGTATTAATCCTGTAAGATAAATTGATTTCACAATTAGTATTAATAATAATTTTATAGAACTCTTAAATTATTACAAGTAATAATTTAAATTATCTCAAGCCCCCTGAAGAATAAAACTGCAAATAAATGTCTGTAAACCTTCACAAGTTGCAGGCTATTTGCACTAAGATAAGAAAGCAGGTGTGGAACAAATTTGTGATCAAGCAAAAACATTTATTCTAGGTCAGTTCCAAGGCTGAAACGACAGGTGTGCAGTATGATAAGCAAGGCCATGAGAAACTTCCTGTTTTGTTCATATAATGAGCTTATAGAATGAAATACTGCTTTGAACTTTCTATCACCATCCTTCTGTAACTCCGCTTTTGGGTAACGTCATTTTATCTATGAGGTAATTTTACATGAAGGTATAAATTGCCAAGTCGAAGAAATAAAGTGTTGCATTCGGGGCTCAGGTCTATTGACAAAATGTATACATACATGTACATAAATATATGTGTAGGTATGTAAAAATGCTTGCTGCCACAGCACCAGAGAACTGGTCATAGGCCTGGGAGATTTAAAGCCCAAGCTTTCACTGAGGTGTACAGTATAAATACCCCAACTACCGGGTGGAGAATAACTCCTGGGAAGCACAAGGAAAAACAAGTTTACATTCTCAGCAGGAAAACAGAAACCAAAACCAAAAGCTAACTTCAAAGATGTAACATGGGGTATGTTTTATCCCCCATGGCCAAAGAAAAGGGCCAAGATCTTCCTTCAAAAGAATAAAGACTTTCACATGCATCAGCAAGACTCAGTAGGGGGCAACCACTGATGGGGCCCAGGAAGGTCCTACAGGTATGTGTGTATATTTGTGTGTATGCATGAACTTTTATGGAATTACTGAGGGGGTGATTTGGCCCAGACAATGTGTGTGTATCTGTGTCTCTGTATATTGATTTGTATGGTTGAATTCTCCTTATCTTCCTCTTGTTTTCTCTCTCACTCAAAAATAGTTAAAAAACAAACAAACAAAACAAAACAAAAACAAACAAACAAAACCCTCCAAGTCTCTAGTCTCCTACCTTACCCTGCCTTTCTTCAAATTCCCCAAGCATAATCAGAGTCAAATTATAAGAATCCAGCAGCTTTTGGCGACACTAGCAAAGAACTAAAGACAGAAATATTGCCAAAGATAAAGCGACTTTGGCTCTGATTCCTGACTCCATGCTTTTTCAATATGTTCCTTAGGAAAATGAGATAACCCCAAGGCACAGAAAACAGCAGAGAGATAGACCAAGAGACAGAGAACCTAGAGAACCAATAGGATAATATTAGACAAAATTATATCTAAAACATATGGTCAATTGACAATGCAAGGAAATAAACAGAAGTACTGAAGAAAGCAAATGAAGAGAGCCATAAATGAAGACACTTTCATAAACGTCAGTGGAAGCCTCAGGTAAGTGGTTTGTAGAGAAGAAGGGAATCTTCTGTTCTAAACCTCAGGAGCTCAGCAGTCTCCTTCCTATAGATGCTGTGGCATAGTCACAGTTGTCAAATGTCACACAAAAGGGACAGCCTCTCTCTCCTTCCCTTCTCTTCACTTCTAACCCATGAGTTTCTTTGAAACAAAGTTTGGAGATCATATACTGCTCACTCTTGGTAGTTTAGACATATTTTCTACCAACCATTCTATGTTGCTCTCTGTTTCTTTTATAAACCACTGACCAAAATCATATAAGGGGGTGGGGGAGTTATTTGGTTTATAAAAACAGTAACCACTACATCATTGTAAGAGGTTAAGTCAGAAACCTGGAGACAAGTTTTAGGGAAGAACACTTCCTGTTGGCTTGCTTTCAGGTTTATGTTTATCTCACAGTCTTGCACAGTCAAGATCATGTGACCAAAGAAAGACACCACTCTATCTCAACTAATAACCAACACAATTTCCCAAAGAGATTTTCTGTAGCCCAATATAATCTAAGCCAGTTCTCAACTGAGTTTCTTCTCAATGCCTCTAGACTGTCTAGGTGACAAAACAAAGTAGAGCTGAAACCAAATATGATTTATTCTTCTTAGTGATGTGCAGAAAACAGTTTGAAACCCTAGAACCTTAGTGATATCATTATAGAATTCCATCTAGTTTATTTTCTATGTCATATTCTAATCCTGTATGGATCCCATAACTCACTCTCTAGAGTCTCCCCTCAATCATCACCAGTCCTTTTCTGAGGGATAGGACAATACCAAGTACTTTTGAGGATCTGTGTTAGAGACAGTGCTATTGATCAAGTAGCAAGTTTTCTAAAGGATAAAAGGGGAGGAGGTGCTCATCTTATAAGGTCAATCCTTTGTCTGTTCACTAGCACATCTTAATTGCACGTAAAAATGGTGTTCATTATGACATTCCATAAATGTCTATAGTGTAATTTGATCACGTTCATTCCCATCTCCTCAAAGGCTGCCCTTCCAGCAGCCTTGTTTCTACTTTTGTGTCATCTTTGTGTGTTGCCCACTAAGTTTAATTAGGATTTCTTTCAGGCCTATGGGAAACTACCAGTCACTACACTACTGAAAGAAATGTCTCCCTATATTACAGCAACCATTTGACACTCAGTATACAAGGGAGGGGTATCTCTCACAGGACTTTTCCTTGCTTAATCAAAACCCCAGCATGGTTTTTTCTCTATATTGTTGTCTTTCAGCTCTGTACACAGAATTCTTTGTTGAAATCTATAGAATACATTTACCTAGGTTTAAATTACATTATAAGGAGACATCTATCACAAAGTAATTATTTTGACCTTAAATATTTTTTTATCTTTTTTTTTTCTGAAATACAGGACAATTGTATTGTGAATGCCTCAAAACGAAGAAATAAAAAAAAAAGTTCAATAAAAATCAAAATATGTAAAGCAGCCCCTGAAGCATAAAGAACCCATCAGAATTATCTACCATCATATATAGGTGTTTCCATGTCATTTTTGGCCTTCTTTTTGCAATGACTTTTTTGTGAATGAGACATTTTTGTCAGAGTCTAAGAACAAAATTTCTGACTTACTCCATGCAGCTAAAGGAATTGTGTTTGAAGCACAATTCTAGAAAAGTAGTCTGGACAATCTCATTATGAAAATATATATTCTTTACTTACTGGTTTATCTGGAAGTTTTCTTTATCAGGTTGATGATATCTTGATTATATGCCTTATAACAGATTCTCAGTGGAAGTGGCACCTCTCCAAGCAAAAAGTATTAAGGCAGACATATATATTTTGGAATTTCAATACATGTGTTGAGATGAAAATGGAAATCAGGGACTGGGAATGTGGTTCTGTAGGTAAACTAATTGCTGTGCAAGTGTAAGTGAAAGACCTTCCAGGCAGAGAGGCCCTCACTAAAGACTCAGGATGAAACGACACCCACCCGCCTGCCGCCAAGAACTCATGTAAGATCGTCCTTGCTGTATTCACATGAGGTTTATAGTTAGGAACCAGTGCACCCGGGTCGAGAAACGTATCCCACGCAGGGGCAGAGGAGTTTGACCCTGAGTAGCTGAGAGAAGCAGAATTTAAAGGAAGAAGCCACAACCCAAGGGGGCACAGATGGCATCATTGGGAAGTATCGAGAATACCAGGGAAAAATCACAAGGAGAAGCTTCCTGTCTCTCAAGACTGCTTTTAAGATTGTAATCTAACGGTGGGAGGGAGAGCTAAACCTTCAGAGAGGCAGACATGCCTGGGAAACCAGAAGAGACTGCACTCTGCACACATCTCTGACAACAGAGGAAAACACCAAACGCCATCTGGAACCCTGCTGCATGGAAGCTCCCGGAAAGGGCGGCACAGATCTTCCTGGTTGCTGCCGCCGCGGGGAGCTCGTAGGCAGCACCCCACGAGCAAACTTGAGCCTCGGGACCACAGGTAAGACGAACTTTTCTGCTGCAAGCTACCTGCCTGGTGAACTCAGGACACACAGAGGCAAAATTCCTCTAGAATCGGGCACTTCCGGTGTTTACCAGGAGTCCCAGGCTGGCAGATCCCTGCCCGCAGCAGCTCTCTGCTCCCAAGCCCCTTCGGAGAGAGACCTCACCGCTTGGTCAGGTGGGCACTCCTGAGGCTGCAGAGCAGAAGAGACGATCAACACTGCCCACCCCTGCTCACATCCCTGGCCCAAGAGGAAACTGTATACGGCCTCTGGGCTCCCGTAGAGGGGGGCCCAGGATCAGGAGGTCTACTGCGTCTGAGACACCGCCAGAACCTGAAGCGACCTACTGGATAAAAAGTTCTCTGCACCCAAATCCCGTGGGAGGGAGAGGTAAACGTTCAGAGACTCCGACACGCCTGGGAAACCAGAAGAGACTGCACTCTACACATATCTCTGATGCCAGAGGAAAACACCAAAAGCCATCTGGAACCTGGTGCACGGAAGCTCCCTGAAAGGGCGGCACAGATCTTCCTGGTTACTGCCACCACGGAGAGCTCCTAGGTAGCACTCCATGAGCAAACTTGAGCCTCGGGACCACAGGTAAGACCAACTTTTCTGCTGCAAGTGACCTGCCTGGTGAACTCAAGACACAGGCCCACAGGAACAGCTGAAGACCTGTAGGTAGGAAAAACTACACTCCCAAAAGCAGAACACTCTGTCCCCATAACTGGCTGAAAGAAAACAGGAAAACAGGTCTACAGCACTCCTGACACACAGGCTTATAGGACAGTCTAGCCACTGTCAGAAAAAGCAGAACAAAGTAACACTAAAGATAATCTGATGGTGAGAGGAAAGTGCAGAAACCCAAGCAACAGAAACCAAGACTACATGGCATCATTAGAGCTCAATTCTCCCACCAAAGCAAACACAGAATATCCAAACACACCAGAAAAGTAAGATCTAGTTTCAAAATCATATTTGATCATGATGCTGGAGGACTTCAAGAAAGACATGAAGAACTTCCTTAGAGAAACACAGGAAAACCTTAATAAACAAGTAGAAGCCTACAGAGAGGAATCACAAAAATGCCTGAAAGAATTCCAGGAAAACATAAATAAACAAATAGAAGCCCATAGAGAGGAGTCACAAAAATCTCTGAAAGAATTCCAGGAAAACACAATCAAACAGTTGAAGTAATTAAATATGGAAACAGAAGCAATCAAGAAAGAACACATGGAAACAACCCTAGATATAGAAAACCAAAAGAAGAGACAAGGAGCTGTAGATAGGAGCTTCACCAACAGAATACAAGAGATGGAAGAGAGAATCTCAGGAGCAGAAGATTCCATAGAAACCATTGACTCAACTGTCAAGATAATGTAAAAGTAGAAAAACTACTGGTCCAAAACATACAGGAAATACAGTACTGAATGAGAAGATAAACCTAAGGATAATAGGTATAGAAGAGAGTGAAGACTCCCAGCTCAAAGGACCAGTAAATATCTTCAACAAAATCATAGAAGAAAACTTCCCTAACCTAAAAAAAGAGATACCCATAGGCATACAAGAAGCCTACAGAACTCCAAATAGATTGGACCAGAAAAGAAACACCTCCTGTCACATAATAGTCAAAACACCAAACGCACAAAATAAAGAAAGAATATTAAAAGCAGTAAGGGAAAAAGGTCAAGTAAAATATAAAGGCAGACCTATCAGGATCACACCAGACTTTTCGCCAGAAACTATGAATGCCAGAAGATCCTGGACAGATGTCATACAGACCCTAAGAGAACACAAATGTCAGCCCAGGTAACTGTATCCTGCAAAACTCTCAATTAACATAGATGGGGAAACCAAGATATTCCATGACAAAACCAAATTTACACAATATCTTTCTATAAATCCAGCACTACAAAGGATAATAAATGGTAAAGCCCAACATAAGGAGGCAAGCTATACCCTAGAAGAAGCAAGAAACTAATCGTCTTGGCAACAAAACAAAGAGAAGAAAAGCACACAAAAATAACCTCATATCCAAATATGAATATAACAGGAAGCAATAATCACTATTCCTTAATATCTCTCAACATCAATGGCCTCAACTCCCCAATTAAAAGACATAGATTAACAAACTGGATACACAACGAGGACGATGCATCCTGCTGCCTACAGGAAACACACCTCAGAGACAAAGACAAACACTACCTCAGAGTGAAAGGCTGGAAAACAACTTTCCAAGCACATGGTCGGAAGAAGAAAGCTGGAGTAGCCATTCTAATATAAAAAAAAATCAATTTTCAAATAAAATTCATCAAAAATATATGGACGGACACTTCATATTCATCAAAGAAAAATCCACCAAGATGAACTCTCAATCGTAATATCTATTCCCCAAATACAAGGGCACCTACATACGTAAAAGAAACCTTATTAAAGCTCAAAACACACATTGCACCTCACACAGTAATAGTAGGAGATTTCAACACTCCACTCTCATCAATGGACATCATGGAAACAGAAGTTAAACAGAGACGTAGACAGACTAAGAGAAGTCATGAGCCTAATGGACTTAACAGATATTTATAGAACATTCTATCCCAAAGCAAAAGGATATACATTCTTCTCAGCACCTCATGGTACTTTCTCTAAAATTTACCATATAATTGGTCAAAAAACGGGCCTCAACAGGTACAGAAAGATAGAAATAATCCCATGCGTGCTATCTGACCACCACGGCCTAAAACTGGTCTTCAATAACAATAAGAGAAGAATGCCCACATATACGTGGAAATTGAACAATGCTCTACTCAATGATAAACTGGTCAAGGAAGAAATAAAGAAAGACATTAAAGACTTTTTAGAATTTAATGAAAATGAAGGTTCAACATGCCCAAACTTATGGGACACAATGAAAGCTGTGCTAAGAGGAAAGCTCATAGCTCTGAGTGCCTGCAGAAAGAAACAGGAAAGAGCATATGTCAGCAGCTTGACAGCACACCTAAAAGCTCTAGAACAAAAAGAAGCAAATACACCCAAGAGGAGTAGAAGGCAGGAAATAATCAAACTCAGAGCTGAAATCAACCAGGTAGAAACAAAAAGGTCCATAGAAAGAATCAACAGAAACAAAAGTTGGTTCTTTGAGAAAATCAACAGGATTGATAAACCCTTAGGCAGACTAACGAGAGGACACAGAGAGTGTGTCCAAATTAACAAAATCAGAAATGAAAAGGGAGACATAACTACAGATACAGAGGAAATTCAAAAAATCATCAGATCTTACTATAAAAGCCTATATTCAACAAAACTGAAAATCTGCAGGAAATGGAAAATTTCCTAGACAGATACCAGGTACCGAAGTTAAATCAGGAACAGATAAACCAGTTAAACAACCCCATAACTCCTAAGGAAATAGAAGAAGTCATTAAAGGTCTCCCAACCAAAAAGAGCCCAGGTCCAGACGGGTTTAGTGCAGAATTCTATCAGACATTCATAGAAGACCTCATAGCAATATTATACAAACTATTCCACAAAATTGAAACAGATGGAGCACTACTGAATTCCTTCTATGAAGCCACAATTACTCTTATACCTAAACCACACAAAGACCCAACAAAGAAAGAGAACTTCAGACCAATTTCTCTTATGAATATCGACGAAAAAATACTCAATAAAATTCTGGCAAACCGAATCCAAGAGGACATCAAAACAATCATCCACCATGATCGAGTAGGCTTCATCCCAGGCATACAGGGATGGTTTAATATACAGGAAACCATCAACGTGATCCATTATATAAACAAATGAAAGATCAAAACCACATGATCATTTCATTAGATGCTGAGAAAGCATTTGACAAAATTCAACACCAATTCATGATAAAAGTCCTAAAAGAATAGAATTCAAGGCCCATACCTAAACATAGTAAAAAGCCATATACACAGCAAAACCAGTTGCTAACATTAAACTAAATGGAGAGAAACTTGAAGCAATCCCACTAAAATCAGGGGACTAGACAAGGCTGCCCACTCTCCCCTACTTATTCAATATAGTTCTTGAAGTTCTAGCCAGAGCAATCAGACAACAAAAAGGAGGTCAAGGGGATACAGATCGAAAAGAAGAAGTCAAAAATATCACTATTTGCAGATCATATGATAGTATATTTAAGGGATCCCAAAAGTTCCACCAGAGAACTACTAAAGCTGATAAACACCTTCAACAAAGTGGCTGGGTATATAATTAACTCAAATAAATCAGTAGCCTTCGTCTACACAAATGAGAAACAAACCGAGAAAGAAATTAGGGAAACGACACCCTTCATAATAGACCCAAATAATATAAAGTACCTCGGTGTGACTTTAACCAAGCTAGGTAAAAGATTTGTACAATAAGAACTTCAAGACTCTGAAGAAAGAAATTGAAGAAGACCTCAGAAGATGGAAAGATCTCCCATGCTCATTGATTAGCAGGATTAATATAGAGAAAATGGCCATTTTACCAAAAGCGATCAACAGATTCAATGCAATCCCCATCAAAATACCAATCCAATTCTTCAAATAGTTAGACAGAATACTTTGAAAATTCATCTGGAATAACAAAAAACCCAGGATAGCTAAAACTATCCTCAACAATAAAAGGACTTCAGGGGGAATCACTATCCCTGAACTCCAGCAGTATTATAGAGCAATAGTGATAAAAACTGCATGGTATTGGTACACAGACAGACATATAGACCAATGGAACAGAATTGAAAACCCAGAAATGAACCCACACACCTATGGGCACTTGATTTTTGATAAAAGAGCCAAAACCATCAAATGGAAAAAAGATAGCATTTTCAGCAAATGGTGCTGGTTCAACTGGAGGTCAACATGTAGAAGAATGCAGATCGATCCATGCTTAGCACCCTGTACAAAGCTTAGGTCCAAGTGTATCAAGGACCTCCACATCAAACCAGATACACTCAAACTAATAGAAGAAAAACTAGGGAAGCATCTAGAACACATGGGCACTGGAAAAAATTTCCTGAACAAAACACCAATGGCTTATGCTCTAAGATCAAGAATCGACAAATGGAATCTCATAAAACTGCAAAGCTTCTGTAAGGCAAAGGACACTTTTTTTAGGACAAAACGGCAACCAACCGATTGGGAAAAGATCTTTACCAATCCTACAACAGATAGAGCCCTTATATCCAAAATATACAAAGAACCTAAGAAGTTAGACCGCAGGGAGACAAATAACCCTATTAAAAAATGGGGTTCAGAGCTAAACAAAGAATTCACAACTGAGGAATGCCGAATGGCTGAGAAACACCTAAAGAAATGTTCAACATCTTTAGTCATAAGGCAAATGCAAATCAAAACAACCCTGAGATTTTACCTCACACCAGTGAGAATGGCTAAGATCAAAAACTCAGGTGACAGCAGATGCTGGCCAGGATGCAGATAAAGAGGAACAGTCCTCCATTGTTGGTGGGATTGCAGACTGCTACAACCATTCTGGAAATCAGTCTGGAGGTTCCTCAGAAAATTGGACATTGAACTGCCTGAGGATCCAGCTATATCTCTCTTGGGCATATACCCCAAAAATGCCCCAACATATAAAAGAGAAACATGCTCCACTATGTTCATCTCAGCCTTATTTATAATAGTCAGAAGCTGGAAAGGACACAGATGCCCTTCAACAGAGGAATGGATACAGGAAATGTGGTACATCTACACAATGGAATATTACTCAGCTATCAAAAACAATGACTTTATGAAATTCATAGGCAAATGGTTGGAACTGGAAAATATCATCCTGAGTGAGTTAACCCAATCACAGAAAAACACACATGGTATGCACTCATTGATAAGTGGCTATTAGCCCAATTGCTTGAATTATCCTAGATGCCTAGAGCAAATGAAACTCGAGTCGGATAGTCAAAATGTGAATGCTTCACTCCTTCTTTAAAAGGGGAACAAGAATACCCTTGGCAGGGAATAGAGAGGCAAAGATTAAAACAGACACAGAAGGAACACCCATTCAGAGCCTGCCCCACATGTGGCCCATACATATACAGCCATCCAATTAGACAAGATGGATGAAGCAAAGAAGGGCAGGCCAACAGGAGCCAGAAGTAGATCGCTCCTGAGAGACACAGCCACAATACAGCAAACACAGATGCGAATGCCAGCAGCAAACCCTGAACTGAGAATAGGACCCCCGTTGAAGGAATCAGAGAAAGAACTGGAAGAGCTTGAAGGGGCTCGAGACCCCATATGTACAACAATGCCAAGCAACCAGAGCTTCCAGGGACTAAGCCACTACCTAAAGACTATACATGGACTGACCCTGGACTCTGACCTCATAGGTAGCAATGAATATCCTAGTAGGAGCACCATTGGAAGGGGAAGCCCTGGGTCCTGCTAAGACTGAACCCCCAGTGAATTAGACTGTTGCGGGGGGGGCGGCAATGGGGGGAGGATGGGGAGGGGAACACCTATAAAGAAGGGGAAGGGGAGGGATTAGGGGGATGTTTGCCTGGAAACCGGGAAAGGGAATAACACTCGAAATGTATATAAGAAATACTCAAGTTAATTAAAAAAAAAAAAAAAAGATTGTAATCTAACTTTATGGTGAGCTAGTTCCTGGGAGAAGCTTTCTCTTATCTTTACTAGGTCAGGATCACTTACAGGTCTTATCTTAAGCCCTTTTATCTAGGGAAGCAGGCTTAAGAATTTGACCTTTTACCTACTCACTGGCCAAGAGCAGGGTCTGGAAATTGAGGTATTTAGGGCTTCTAAGAGTGAGATAGTATTTCATAACTTCTGACTTCTTGGCTGTATTTTATTTTTTTCACAGGTACCAGAGTTCAAATCCCCAATACTCCTCAAAAAAATCTTGGCATTTTGTGGTATCCACCTGTTCTTGTAGTCCTGGGGAAGTATGGATGGGAGGATTTCTTGTGGTTCCAGACCATCTAGTCTTACCTAATTGGTGAGTACCCACGTCTATAAGAGAGCCAATTTTCTTTAAAATGTGAAAAGTAAAGAAGAAATGAGGCAAACACTGTGATTAAAAAAAAATCTCTTAAATTTTAATATACCGGAAAGTTTCTTGGGCCTCACAAATAGAGTGAATCATACACATAGTAATAACTAAAACAGCCATCCTGCTATACATGTAATCAACTTTTACAGGCTATATTGATACATCATTTAATCTTAAATTATGTAGACTTCTATGCTATGAACCAAGATTAGTACCTGTCGGGGACCGGACGTCTGAACTAAGCAAAGCTAAAACCCTGCCCTGAGCAGATTTCTGAGAAGGGCTTGACCTTTTTAAAGAACTTGTCCCTGGAAGACTGTTGCCTCAGTGTCTAAGGGGAATATCTTGCAGTTTAATGACTTACCTTATGTCCTTGGGCACTTCCCAGTTCTCCCCTGCCCTAAGCTTTAGTTCCTGCTTCAATTCCTGCTTCAGAGCTTTAAATGCTGTACATTCCTCTCAATTATCGAGACCTTGACAACAGAACCTTCCTTGGTATCCTTCTTCTCCCTCCCCCCCCCTTGACCCTCAGTTAGAGCCTCTTCGGGACCTTGAATAACTGAACCTGCATGTACACACAGGAAAATACACATATAACTGTAAATCACTGTAAAACTATTATAGTTCTATTTAGGAAGGTAGAAATTGACCCCCACATCTTATGAAAACTTTTGCATGCTGTGTATAGTTTACTACTGAGTAACACTTGGGCATTCCCTTGTCTGTTCATGAACAACAAATGAAAAATTCAAACAGCTGGACTGCTTTTTGATAAGTAGAAACTTATCAAAGTGACCATAGTCTAGCAATGACTAACCTTGGACAGACAAATAATCAACAAGCTGCATCTCAAATCACATGGTAAGTAAGTGATCACTCAGCCAGGAACATGAGGGTTGGGTTTTTGTTTATATTGACATTTTGATTAATATAAATTAATATAAAGAGAATAAACATGGGTTGAAAAGTCTTGTATGCTGGAAGACTAAAAGGTGTTTATACCAAGGCAGTACAAAGATAAGAACCTGAAAGCTGAGAGTATATAATGTAACCAAAAGGTAACAGAGCCATTTCACCCAGAAACAACAGGATGTACACAAAATTAGTAAATATTAAATAAATAGGCAACATCAGGTTAGATTTAAATTTCAGTGACTCCATTACATATTGTACTTACAAGTTTAATATAGCAACTATCAGGGATCTCTCCTAACCCCACTTCTCTTTTGTTGAACATCATCACACTTAAGATATCAATGATCCCCCAAATGCTATCAATGGCCAATGAGTCACCAACTTCCTTTTTGAATAGTGTGTAATTTTTACCAATGATTTATGAGTAGAACATGAGTATCTGGGAAAGAAATTATCCTGGCAGTACTGAGAAGATCTTGAATCTCAGCCAATTGTTTCTGAAAAGATTTCAGCTTTTGAAAAATGTTTCTCTGTGTTTAGAAAATTGGTGAGCTCCATAGTTAGACTGCTGGAATGAAGTTATTTGAAAAGTCTCCCATAAGTTTCAATTGCTTATATGCTATTACATACCATTAACTTAAACCTACCTATATGAAAGTGAAAGAATGGAGAGTAAAAATGAATGGAGTTAAAGAGTGAATGAATGGGTCTTTGACAAAAGACAGGAAAGCCTCTTTTCTTCAAAAATTAAAAATATATCCCATAAGATGAGTGATTACTGTCATAATATAAAACTCATATGGGGCATAGATTAAAATAATATCATCAGTCAAAGGTTCTGGTGGGACTATCATAAGACAAGCATTTTGAGTTAAATGGACGGTAAAAGATTCTGAATAAGCAGAAAAGGTTGCAAGGATTGTATAACTACTGATGTGTGGTAGGTTTTCCTGTAAATGGTGGCAATCTTTCCAAAGCAGCAAAACAAAAATTATTTAAAGAACATGCCAGTGTTATTTTAATACAAATTTTCAATATAACAAAATTAAGAAAAGTTCAAAAATGCTAAGAGTACCTTTGTATTTCAATAGAGAATTGATATGTGGTACAGTGACCAGGAGGGTGGAGTTCTCACTTGAACAGATTGTTGGAATGAAGATTTTTAAAAGCAGGTCAGATGTTCAGCTTTTGTAGGTGACTAGGTCAGTTGTCAATATTGCCAACTGGCTTCTGACCCAGCTTTTTTATTATTTATTTATTTATTTATTTATTTATTTATTTATTTATTTATTGTTTTTTTAAAAGATAGAATCAATACCAGGAATTCCTTGGAAAATTCCAGCTCCTAGAGCTGGACAGTAACTGCTAGGAATCCCATTTCCTATATTGGAATGGTAGTTTTGGCCTTTCCACAACATAGACATTGTTAAACTCCCAATCACTATCATATGAGACAAGACAAGCCAATAAATCTTTTATAAAATAAATTGTATATATGTATATATGTATGTGTGTGTGTATATATATATATACACACACACACACACACATATACTTACATATATATTATATATACACACATATATATTATGGTTATGTAGTAGAAGTATATACACATACATCTTTTAGTTCTGTCTCTGTTATTAAATCTTAATGTTAAATTATATGTGTACAGAAACATATATATTTCCTATAAAATTTCCAAACTACTGTAATAAGTTCTTTGGAAGAATATCCAAATGATCCCCTAAAACCCAGTTATATCTGCTGCAGGAGTCTGCTTTATTTCTAATTTCAATTATTCCACTCTTCTTTCTCTTCATTTGGGTTAATTTTGTTACAATGGGTCAATTTTGTATTATTGTTTCAAAGAATCAACACATGTGCTTAGGTAGTTGGTGTGCATTATCAAGAAATTTTATAGAAACATGAGAATACAAGTTTTAATATCCAGTTCTTATATATAAATCCTGGCGTGAAGTTATATACAGGCACTGCAGGATGAACTTCTGGAAGAGACACATAAACCTCTGAGGCTTACTGGAAAGCTAGTATATACAATAAATTATATCCAGGATCAGTAGGAAACCTTCTCAAAAAATAAGAAGGAGAGCAATAGAAGAATACATCCAAAAACAACCTCTGAACATGGCTGAATGAAAGATCATAGTTACATATGTTACACATGTACATACCAAAGAACAAACCATTTCACTGTTTGTTTCTATTGATTTTTTAATACTGTGCACACATTGGAAAATGTCAAAATAAAAATCTTGTTGGTATAATATGTACTGGAAAAATAATGTATATTTGTATGTATATTTGTCTAGAGAGTCTATATTCATGTTGAACATGATGGAAGCTGAATGGTATTTGAATTTCTTCCAACCTTTCAGTAAAACAGTACTTTTCATACTCAACAAAATTTCATCACACAAATATGCATGAGTGCACTGAATATCAATGTTAGAATTATCCAGGTGTGTTTAGGAAACCCAATCACAGAAAAAGACACATGGTATGCATTCACTGGTAAGTGGTTATTAGCCCAAATGCTCAAATTACCGAAGATACTATCCACAGAACACATGAAGCTAAAGAAGAAGGATGACCAAAGTGTGGATACTTCATTCCTTCTTAAAAAGGGAACAAAAATATTCATAAGAGGAGATACAGGGACAAAGATTGGAGAAGAGCCTGAAAGAATGACCATTCAGAGCCTGGTCCACCTGGGCTCCAGCCCATATACATATAGCCACCGAACCTAGACAATATTGATGAAGTCAAGAAGTGCATGCTGATAGGAGCTTCAAACAGTTGTCTCTTGAGAGCATCAGCCAGAGCATGACAAGTACAGAGGTGAATGCTATCAGCAAACCACGTAATTGAGAACATGATCTCCAATTGATGAGTTAAAGTAGGGATTTAAGGAGCTGAAGGGATTTCAACCCCATAAGGACAAAAATACCAACAAACCAGAGCTCCCAGGGACTAAACCACTACCCAAAGAATACACATGGATAGGCCCACGGCTTCAGCTGCATATGTAGCAGAGGATGGCACCAATGAAAGGTGAAGCCCTTGGACTGCCAAGGGTGGAGTCCCCAGTAAAGGGGAATGTCAGGGCTGGGAGTGTGAAGTGGGTGGTTGGGGAAAGGGACAACGTCATTGAAGAACGAAGAGGGGTGATGGGATAGGGGACTTATGGACAGAAAACCAGGAAGGGGATTAACATTTGAAACATAAATAAAATCCAATTAAAAAGAAAGAAAGAAAGAAAGAAAGAAAGAAAGAAAGAAAGAAAGAGAGAGAAAGAAAGAAAGAAACAAGAAGGGTAGTAATTACTGTACCAGATGTGATAAACTGTACATGTCCTTTTCACTTTTTATAGTTTAGATTTCTAATGATTGGTCCAGTTTACTTGACATACTTTGCAAAAATTATGTTTGCCTTTGTATTCCATTTAGATTTGTTTATTTTTTTGTTGCTAAATTTTGCTTCTCATTTCTTCTAAGTGAAGTAGTTAAGAGGATCCTCTTTGTGGTGAATAAGAAAGGTTTACACAATATTTTTTAAAGCCCACATTTAATCTACCTACTACTATAATTGCAGTTTAAATAAATGAGATTCCATTTTAATGTGCATTCTTAGATTTTCAATATTATCTTACTGCGTTTCATTCTTAAAAGCTAAGGTGTGAGTTTATGAGGCTTTTGTACAAGCCTCTATATTAGGTCTACAGAGCAGGCTAGAAAGAGGAACTTGTCTGTGTTTTGTGCTTAGAGCCACACTAACACACAAACACAAAGATATATTCATCTTCTTGAAATGGACTATTCTGCTGTTGTATGCAATTGACCAACCATTATTTCCCTTTTCTTTCTTTTTTTTTTTTTCTTTTTTTTCCAGAGCTGGGGACCAAACCCAGGACCTTGTGCTTGCTAGGCAAGCTCTCTACCACTGAGCTAAATCCCCAACCCGACCAACCATTATTTCAATGGACTAGAGCGTTCTACCTCAGTACCCTCGGACAACAGCTCTTAACACCTCACTACCTCAAATTGTCTGCAGGCATTTTGTGAAAGTTTGAACAGTCTAGACAAAGTGCCAAACCAAAAGAATAATAAACAAGATTAGTAGTATTGTTTTACATAGAGATGTATATGTGAATTTCAGATAGTATCACATAGCCTGTGTAGTAACTACAAACTTACTATCACATTAAGTATGGGAAATAACACTAAATATAAAAGAGAATTATCTTTGTGGCTTGAATATGAAAAATCCCCATAGGTTCTCTTGTGTGAATGCATGTATCACAGATGGTGGTGCATTTTTGGAAAAACTTTGGAAAATTCATGAGAATTCGGAGAGTCAATGTGAGGTCCTGGACTTAGACCATGAGGCTTTATATTCTCACTTCCCTTTCTTTTCACTCTTTGCTTCCAGAGCATTGATGCAGAGTGACCAGCTGGTCATTTGTCTCTGCAACTGTATTTATTGCTTGATGTCACATCTTCTAGCCAGGATACTTCCTTAGAGTTGTAACCAAGATAAATTATTTCTCTCTTAATTGCTTTTCATGTGTTTTATCACAATAATGAGAAAATATTCAAATGGTGATAGAAAATAAATGATTAACTAATGCTGTTTTTGTTAGTGTAGTATTCTTATAGAGAACAGTTGACATTCATGTGCTGGGTCCAGCATGGTTCCACAAAGGAGGTATGACACTGTTCCTGCACCTGGAGCAAAACCAGACCATTGATCCCATGCCCCCCAGGCATGGTGATGATTGCTGTTGTCCCTAAAGTTCATCTATTGTCTTTATTCCTATAATTTCAGTCTTTTACTCTGGGGAATATACGTCTCCAATTACTCAGTGTATCCTCTGGTCCAATGATTGCTACATTGATTAACAGGGATGAATGAAGAGACATTACGTATATAGAGAGTGATTTTAAGAGGAAAGGGTATGGATACAAAAATAGGAATTTTTATATAAATTAGGAATAAATAGTATTAGGAGAGTACAGAAGACAATGAAATTGTTAGAATAAGAAAATGAAGATTAGAGAATTAAAAGATGATGAAGAAGCATATAAAAGGTTAGTGCTCTCTTTTTCTAGCTGATTGAAGAATTGAAATTAATAATGCCTGGATAGATATTAGACAGAAATAACTGTTTTGCTTACATAAATTCAGACCTTTGTAAGGCATTATTTTAATTTCAGTAGTTTGGCATTTTTCTACTTTTACATGGAAGTCATTACCAAATGCTGTATTCTGCTGTACCAGAAAACTAGAGAACTGTGGCCAGCTACCTGTAAAAACAAGGTGTGCAAACTTATAAGGAAATGTGACATTGCTTTGTGTTTTGTTCTGCTCTAAGAAAACAGAGGATGGGGCTATTGATCCAGTACTTATAGAGGGTATGTAAATTTAAGAATTCTTGATAATTATTAATAATAATGAAAGCCTTGATGATGGAACATTAGTAAATAAAAGACTGTTTTCAGGCTCTCTTGGGAGGAATTAGGATATACGAATTAAGATTCAAAATATTATGGAATTCAGCTGAAGAATAAAGAATAATAAGAGTCATCTGGGAACACAGAGTTCCTGAACTAGCTACTTGCATTTTCTACTGACTCTGGTTCATTATTAAATCAGTGCCATTAACATTCTTTTCTTTAAAAATACCCTCCTCATGCTGAGGAAGGACCTCAGCATTCATGTAAGAATTATATGCACATGAAGCATTTTATAAATATTGGTGATAATACTGAGAGTGAATCTTGAATATTCCCTTAAAGAACTAAACTCAATAGCTGCATATTAGATGTTAGCCATTATTATATTCTCTGTAGCCATCACCACATTCAATAAGTTTATCCATTGCTCCAATGGATGCCAAATCAATAATGTGTGTGTGTGTGCTTGCATGTGTGTGTGTGTGTGTGTGTGTGTGCATGTTTGTTTCTTAAGTGGATTAACATTCTACAATCTTCCATGAAGTGAGTTTTCATTTTCCGTAACACTCCCAACATTTTGTTTTGTTTTCTTTCTTCCTAGATCTCTAGACCTTATTGATACTGGATTTATCTAAAATAAAAAGCAGACACTACACAAAGGGAAGAGCCAAACAAAAGGAAAGTAATACCTGTGTTGCCAAACTAATGACTATGGATGGATTGAATGCTTTATGGGCATGATGCTGTATCCCTGATGAAAGTTATATATATATATATATTTTTTTTTTCCACTGACAGCAGAAGGTGACTCTGGTTAGATAATCATTTGACAAGCTCAGTACAAGAACAGCCTGTGGAGATAAATGGCCAGTAGATATTTCTCTTAAGGAATTTGTTCTCTGTATCCATTTGATCAAAGGATATAATTCTCCCTCAGTAAGCCTCAGGCATCAGAGCTTGAGAAGGATTTGTAGTATGTCCTAAAGGGTAACAAGCAGCTAAGAATGCTGTGCAATGATTGTGTGATATTTTGATTTGTCATTGCTGGTGACCAATTTAAACTGGTATTAAATTGAGATTTTGACAGTTGATCAAATTTACCCACCGGTCAACCCTAAAACACACACAAACTACAATTTGAAAAGAAAATACTGATCCTCAAAGTCTGCCTAATACAAGCATTAGGTCACTAATTTCCCTACAGTGTATATTTAGACATTTTACAGTGCATGCCTGGAAGAAATGAAGCGTAAGACACATCTAAGTGGAGTGTGCCACTGGTTATCTTTGGAGTTTTTGTTGACTTATGGTTGACAGCTTTGTATAGGGAGAACTACATTATACTTGCTGCCCTAAGACTGAGACCTCTGACTGCAAAAAGAGCAAAACTGAGATTATGACTAGGCAGACAATCCCCTGATCTTTCAGATAGATTGTGGATGCATAAAACTTCTATATCAGTGGTTCTCAATCTTCCTAATTCTGCTACTCTTTAATACAACTTCTTCTTTTGTGGTTAACTCAACCCTAAAATTATTTTTGTTCTTGGTTCATAACTAATTTTGCTACTTTTATCAATCATAATGTGAATATGTTTTCCAATTCTCTTATGATGCCTCTATGAAAGGCCATTCTATCCATGAAGGAGTCAAAACCCACAAGTTGAAAGCCTATTCTCAAGATTACACTTTTTTGCTGGGTTTCTGGCATTAGTTAAGCAGTTGATTGGAAACTCCGGACCAAAAGAGAATGATCTCATGACTCAAAATTATCTTTTAAAATGACAGTCACAAAGACTTCTAAATGTAGATATGGCTCAAAAAGAAAAAAAGAATGATATAAAGAAAGAAAACAGGTGATAAGACCAAAAATTTCTGAATGAAGGTGGCGTTTCCAGTCGACTTTACTACTATTTGATAATGAATGTTGTGGCCAATAGTAGAAACCAAGCCACGAAGGTACATGCAAACTTTTTAGGAATGCACCATGATTACATCAGGCTTACAAATGAAGAACTCCACACATAATTTTTGACTGATCTGTTAAAGGGTCAGCAAGTGTGATTTGACTTTGTTGATTATAGTGGCATTTTTAACCAAAACAGTTGGGTCTTTGAGATGTAAGACATAAGTAGTGTTCAGATAGAGAGTACGGTTAGCTAAGTGTGTTTAATTTTATTAACACACTCTGTTTACTGATTCTACTTCATTTTCTCTGAGGCCATGATGATTGGTTTGGAAACTTAACTTTTAAGAACTCATTCGTAAACTCTAAAGACTCTGCATTCTCCTGAAATCTGTATTATCAATTTCTCAAAATGTTTTTGAACATTTTCTTTACCTCCTGACTTTTTAGCTCTATCATTCACAAAACAACTACAGACTCTGGCTTCTATCTCAAAGTGGGTATATTGTTGCACATTTTTTCATATGTGTATTTTCTACTTCTGTTTCTTTGTCATTGAGGTTAGTTGTAAAATCACTTCACATTTTACATTCAGTTATTTACCATTTATCATGTCATTTAAGAATTCTTTTAATATTATTGATGTCAATTCCTTGCCAGACACATAGTTTTGAAATGTGTTCCCCCACTGTATAGATTGTCTTCTTTTCTCACAGTATTCTTGGAAGAAAAGGCAACCAGAACAATTCTTATGGCCAAGTTTGGATTGATGTCTCAGTGAGGTGGCAGTGTGCAGTCAGCTTCTTTACACTGTGTGTGGAAGGGAAGAGCCTTATTTGTTAGAAGACTTCTGCATTTTTCCTTAATTGCTTTTGTGAACTTTCTGAAAATCACTTGATTGTATGTATGCACGTCTTAATTTAAATTGATGTATATATTTTGCATTAGGTCTTATCTTTGTACTACAAGTTTATAATCATTGTAGTTGTGATATAAATTCAAAGAAAACAATGAAATTTATTGTCACTACATCATCCAATTTAGAATTACACTTTGGAGCAATGCCCTTAAAACCCTCCATTATGGATGTTAATAATATAGTTAGAGTTAAGTGTGACTGGATTCATGGAAAACCCCCAGCCAGCTGCAGAAGACTAATACAAAGCCAGTGGTCAAGATGACAAGTGATATGACAAACCTGTGACCTTTCTGAGAAACCAACATCCTGCTTACTAATGATATGACAAAGTTGTGACCTTGCTGAGAAATACATCTAACTTCAGAATGCCCAGTGATAAGACAAACCTGTAACGTTTCTGAGAAACCAACATCCTGCAGACTAATGATACGACAAAGTTGTAACCTTTTTGAAAAACCAACATCCTTTTGACATCAGCTGACCACATGAGTTCTGTGTCCTTGGCCTGTGTAAATGTATCCCACTTTCCCCCTCTCTCTGTTACTCCTGTTATGGCATAAATTCAGCCTTGGGAAAAAAATAAAATTGTTTTCTTGATCAGAATCTTGTCTTGGCATCCTTCTTAGTGTCTCTTGTCCCCCATTCTCTTCCAGGTACCCTCTGCACCCTGGTTGACTGTCCTGCAGGGCAGAACAACTGGACAAGACAAGTCACCGTGAAAACATACCTCTTTGTGTGCATATTTCTAAAAATTGTTAATTCCTGAGAAATATGCACTCATTTCCAGGGTCTTCTTATTGATTAAGAATGAGGCCAACTATGATTGAGTTCAAATCTCTGTTTCCTTCTAGACTAGAGAAACAATATTTCTAGCTCTTATATACTTTTTTTGTACTGTAGTGAGACCTGTGCCATGCCTTCCTCATGAGCTATACCATCAAAGTGTGAAACAACATGAACTACCTTTCTTTCCTTCAGTTGCTTTTATCATGTATTTTGTCACATCAATAATTTGAAACAGAAACTAAAAACTGACACCAATATTTTTGTGACAAATTGATCATACCAGGTTTTAAAAGATTTGAAAGAATTTGTAGGATAAATAAAGAAGTGCTTGGAACTTTGGTATGGAGAACTCATAGAATATTGGCAATATAAGTCAATGGGCCATTTAGGTTAGAATCTCGAAAATCCACATTCCAAGGGAAATGGATACAATAGACACCCAGCTCATCAGGCTTCAGATCAGGATAAGTACTGTATTAGAAAGTAGGCTGTTATGCAATATAAAGAGACTAATTTGATTATACCTGAAAATTTGAGTGAGTCTGTATTCACAAATAATGGACCAATTTGTGTTTTCAGAAAAAAAAAAACCCTCCAAAAATGATAATATTCAAGTCATGTGAATGATATTGCTCACTGCTGTTGAGTTTGCTAATTCTGAAAAAAAAGGTGGAAAATTTCTGTGGGGTGAAGAATAGAGCTTACAATTGTGCAAAATGCAGATAAGTTGGCTTCAGCAAAAAGAACTGTAATTTTTAGAGTAATACCAAAAAGGGAGTAACTTCATGTTCTGCAAAGAGAGAGTGAGCCAAGTACCCTATATGGATAAGATTCTGTAGATGGAATAATTGAAGGTACCATCTTGTAACAAGGCATTAGAAAGAGTTTCCAAACTTAGAATAATTCTAAAGAGATTCAAAAGTCGTCAAACTATTTTTCCTGTCAATCAAGATGGCACTTGTGAGTTGCTGTGTTAGTTGTCCAAGGAAAGTTAAAGAACCTTTCAAACGTGCAGCAGGATTTAGCACTATTATCTATTTGGTACTAGTTTTGATGATAGGAAAAATATAAAAGAAAGGAGGTGATTCAGCATTTTACAGCCTTCGAGAAAACCATTCTGCCCAGAGAAAGGATGGCAAAAAACATATTTTGCAAGAAAGCATTTAGAATCTATTCTGTAAACAAGAGAGGTTAAGTTGAAGTTGAAATGGAAATACAGGAGTGATAGATGTGTTGAGGCTAAAGGTACCAATGAACAGACTGTTTTTTAATTGGATACTTTTTTATTTTCATTTCAAATATTATTGCCTTTTGCAGTTTCCCGAATATAAGACGCCTATCCTATTCGCCTCCCCTTCTTCAATAAGGGTGTTCCCCTCCCCAACGAAGCACCCTTCACACCCACATACATTCCCCTACACTGGGGGTGGGGAAGTCCAGCCTTGGTAGGACCAAGGGTTTCTCTTTCCATCAGTTCCCAACAAGGCCATCCTCTGCTACATATGCAGCTAGAGCCATGGGGAAGTCCATGCATAGTTTTTGGATAGTTGTTTAGTCCCAGGGAGCTCCGATTGGTTGGCATTATTGTTCTCATGTGGTTGTAAGCCCCTTCAGCTCTTTCAATCCTATCTCTAATTCCTCAAACGGAGATCCTGTTCTCAGTTCAATGGTTTGCTGCTAGCATTTACGTCTGTACTTAACATGATCTGGATGTGCCTCTCAGGAGACAGCTATATCCGACTCTTGTCAGTATGCACTTGTCAGCATAGCTTCTTGTCAGCATAGCTTCATCAATTTTATCTACTTCTTGTCAGCATAGCTTCATCAATTTTATCTACTTTTAGTGACTGTATAATATATATGAGCTGTATACCCATGTGGGGCAGGCTCTGAATGGCCATTTCTTCACTTTCTGCTCCAAACTTTACCTCTATATGCTCACCTATGAATATGTTTGTTCTCCCTTTTAAGAAAGAGTGAAGCATCCACACTTTGATCATCCTTCTTCTTGAGCTTTTTGTGGTCTGTGGATTATATCTTGGGTAATTCAAGATTTTTGGCTAATATCCAATTATTAGTGAGTTCATGCCATGTATTTTTTCCATGATTCGGTTATCTCACTCACATGATACTTTTTTTCCCCCATTTTTATTAAATTGGGTATTTCTTATTTACATTTCAAATGTTACTCCCTTTTCTGGTTTCCTGTCCATCAGCCCCATAACCCATCCTCTCCCCTTCAATATGGGTGTTCCCTTCCCCATCCATCCCCCATTAATGCTTCCCACAACAATCCCCTACACTGGGGGTCCATCCTTGGCAGAACCAAGCACTTCCCCTTTCACTGGTGCCCCAACAAGACTATTCACTGCTACATATGAAGTTGGAGCCATGGGTCTTTGCATGTAGTCTTTATGTAGTTGTTTAGTCCCTAGAAGCTCTGGTTGGTTGACATTGTTGTTTGTACGGGGTCAGATGCTCATTCAGTTCCTTCAGACCTTTCTCTAATTGCTCCAACGTGGGTCCCATTCTCAGTTCAGTGGTTTGCTGCTGGAATTTACTTCTGTATTTGACATGTTCTGGCTGAGTATCTCGGGAGAGATCTATATCCTATTCCTGTCAGCATGCACTTCCTAGCTTCATTGATCTTATGTAGTTTTGGTGTCTGTGTACCTATTTGCCAAATGTGGGGCAGGCTATGAATGGCCGATCCTTTAGTCTCTGCTCCAAACTTGACTCCTTAGAAACTCCTATGTATATTTTTGTTACCTTTTTTTTTTTGTTAACTTGAGTATTTCTTATATACATTTCGAGTGTTATTCCCTTTCCCGGTTTCCAGGCAAGCATCCCCCTCCCCCCTCCCCTTCTTTATGGGTATTCCCCTCCCCATCCTCCCCCCTTGCCGCCCTCCCCCCCAACAACTAGTTCACTGGGGGTTCAGTCTTAACAGGACCCAGGGCTTCCCCTTCCACTGGTGCTCTTACTAGGATATTCATTGCTACCTTTGAGGTCAGAGTCCAGGGTCAGCCCATGTATAGTCTTTAGGTAGTGGATTAGTCACTGGAAGCTCTGGTTGCTTGGCATTGTTGTACATATGGGGTCTCAAGCCCCTTCAAGTTCTATCAGTTCTTTCTCTGATTCCTTCAATGGGGGTCCTATTCTCAATTCAGTGGTTTGCTGCTGGCATTCGCCTCTGTATTTGTGTATTCTGGCTGTGTCTCTCAGGAGCGATCTACATCCGGCTCCTGTCGGCCTGCACTTCTTTGCTTCATCCATCTTGTCTAATTGGATGGCTGTATATGCATGGGCCACATGTGGGGCAGGCTCTGAATGGGTGTTCCTTCTGTGTCTGTTTTAATCTTTGCCTCTCTATTCCCTGCCAAGAGTATTCTTGTTCCCCTTTTAAAGAAGGAGTGAAGCATTCACATTTTGATCATCCGTCTTGAGTTTCATTTGTTCTAGGCATCTAGGGTAATTCAAGCATTTGGGCTAATAGCCACTTATCAATGAGTGCATACCATGTATGTTTTTCTGTGATTGGGTTATCTCACTCAGGATGATATTTTCCAGATCCGACCATTTGCCTACAAATTTCATAAAGTCGTTGTTTTTGACAGCTGAGTAATTTTCCATTGTGTAGATGTACCTCATTTCCTGTATCCATTCCTCTGTTGAAGGGCATCTGGGTTCTTTCCAGCTTCTGGCTATTATAAATAAGGCTGCGATGAACATAGTGGAGCACGTGTCTTTTTTACATGTTGGGGCACCTTTTGGGTATATGCCCAAGAGAGGTATAGCTGGATCCTCAGGCAGTTCAATGTCAGATTTTCTGAAGAACCTCCAGACTGATTTCCAGAATGGTTGTACCAGTCTGCAAACCCACCAACAATGGAGGAGTGTTCCTCTTTCTCCGCATCCTCGCCAGCATCTGCTGTCACCTGAGTTTTTGATCTTAGCCATTCTCACTGGTGTGAGGTGAAATCTCAGGGTTGTTTTGATTTGCATTTTCCCTGATGACTAAAGATGTTGATCATTTCTTTAGGTGTTTCTCAGCCATTCGGCATTCCTCAGCTGTGAATTCTTTGTTTAGCTCTGAACCCCATTTTTTAATAGGGTTATTTGTCTCCCTGCGGTCTAACTTTTTGAGTTCTTTGTATATTTTGGATATAAGGCCTCTATCTGTTGTAGGATTGGTAAAGATCTTTTCCCAATCTGTTGGTTGCCGTTTTGTCCTGACCACAGTGTCCTTTGCCTTACAGAAGCTTTGTAGTTTTATGAGATCCCATTTGTCGATTCTTGATCTTAGAGCATAAGCCATTGGTGTTTTGTTCAGGAAATTTTTTCCAGTGCCCATGTGTTCCAGATGCTTCCCTAGTTTTTCTTCTATTAGTTTGAGTGTGTCTGTTTTGATGTGGAGGTCCTTGATCCACTTGGACTTAAGCTTTGCACAGGGTGATAAGCATGGTTCGATCTGCATTCTTCTACATGTTGACCTCCAGTTGAACCAGCACCATTTGTTGAAAATGCTATCTTTTTTCCATTTTGGTTTTGGCTCCTTGGTCAAAAATCAAGTGACCATAGGTGTGTGGGTTCATTTCTGGGTCTTCAATTCTGTTCCATTGGTCTGTCTGTCTCTGTACCAATACCATGCAGTTTTTATCACTATTGCTCTGTAATACTGCTTGAGTTCAGGGATAGTGATTCCCCCTGAAGTCCTATTATTGTTGAGGATAGTTTTAGCTATCCTGGGTTTTTTGTTATTCCAGATGAATTTGCAAATTGTTCTGTCTAACTCTTTGAAGAATTGGATTGGTATTTTGATGGGGATTGCATTGAATCTGTAGATTGCTTTAGGTAAAATGGCCATTTTTTTTTTTTTCCGGAGCTGGGGACCGAACCCACGGCCTTGCGCCTCCTAGGCAAGCGCTCTACCACTGAGCCAAATCCCAACCCCCAAAATGGCCATTTTTACTATATTAATCCTGCCAATCCATGAGCATGGGAGATCTTTCCATCTTCTGAGGCCTTCTTCAATTTCTTTCTTAAGAGTCTTGAAGTTCTTATTGTACCAATGTTTTACTTGCTTGGTTAAAGTCACACCGAGGTATTTTATATTATTTGGTCTATTATGAAGGGTGTCGTTTCCCTAATTTCTTTCTCAGCTTGTTTCTCTTTTGTGTAGAGGAAGGCTACTGATTTATTTGAGTTAATTTTATACCCAGCCACTTTGCTGAAATTGTTTATCAGCTTTAGTAGTTCTCTGGTGGAACTTTTGGGATCACTTAAATATACTATCTTATCATATGCAAATAGTGATATTTTGACTTCTTCTTTTCCAATCTGTATCCCCTTGACCTCCTTTTGTTGTCTGATTGCTCTGGCTAGAACTTCAAGAACTATATTGAATAAGTAGGGAGAGAGTGGGCAGCCTTGTCTAGTCCCTGATTTTAGTGGGAATGCTTCAAGTTTCTCTCCATTTAGTTTAATATAAGCAACTGGTTTGCTATATATGGCTTTTACTATGTTCAGGTATGGGCCTTGAATTCCTATTCTTTCCAGGACTTTTATCATGAAGGGGTGTTGAATTTTGTCAAATGCTTTCTCAGCATCTAATGAAATGATCATGTGGTTTTGATCTTTCAGTTTGTTTATATAATGGATCATGTTGATGGTTTTCCGTATATTAAACCATCCCTGCATGCCTGGGATGAAGCCTACTTGATCATGGTGGATGATTGTTTTGATGTGCTCTTGGATTCGGTTTTCCAGAATTTTATTGAGTATTTTTGCGTCGATATTCATAAGAGAAATTGGTCTGAAGTTCTCTTTCTTTGTTGGGTCTTTGTGTGGTTTAGGTATAAGAGTAATTGTGGCTTCATAGAAGGAATTCGGTAGTGCTCCATCTGTTACAATTTTGTGGAATAGTTTGGGTAGTATTGGTACAAGGTCTTCTATGAAGGTCTGATAGAATTCTGCACTAAACCCGTCTGGACATGGGCTCTTTTTGGTTGGGAGACCTTTAATGACTGCTTCTATTTCCTTAGGAGTTATGGGTTTGCTTATCTGGTTTATCTGTTCCTGATTTAACTTTGGTACCTGGTATCTGTCTAGGAAATTGTTCATTTCCTTAAGATTTTCAAGTATTGTTGAATATAGGCTTTTATAGTAAGATCTGATGATTTTTTGAATTTCCTCTGAATCTGTAGTTATGCCTCCCTTTTCATTTCTGATTTGCTAATTTGGATACACTCTCTGTGTCCTCTCATTAGTCTGGCTAAGGGTTTATCTATCTTGTTGATTTTCTCAAAGAACCAACTTTTGGTTCTGTTGATTCTTTCTATGGTCCTTTTTGTTTCTACTTGGTTGATTTCAGCTCTGAGTTTGATTATTACCTGCCTTCTACTCCTCCTTCCTTGCTTCTTTTTGTTCTAGAGATTTTAGGTGTGCTGTCAAGCTGCTGATATATGCTCTTTCCTGTTTCTTTCTGCAGGCACTCAGTGCTATGAGTTTTCCTCTTAGCACAGCTTTCATTGTTTCCCATAAGTTTGAGTATGTTGTACCTTCATTTTCATTAAATTCTAAAAAGTTTTTAATTTCTTTCTTTATTTCTTCCTTGACCAGGTTATCATTGAGTAGAGCATTGTTCAATTTCCACGTATATGTGGGCATTCTTCCCTTATTGTTATTGAAGACCAGTTTTAGGCCGTGGTGGTCCGATAGCACGCATGGGATTATTTCTATCTTTCTGTACCTGTTGAGGCCCATTTTTTGACCAATTATATGGTCATTTTGGAGAAAGTACCATGAGGAGCTGAGAAGAAGGTACATCCTTTTGCTTTAAGATAGAATGTTCTGTAAATATCTGTTAAGTCCATTTGGCTCATGACTTCTCTTAGTCTGTCTACGTGTCTGTTTAATTTCTGTTTCCATGATCTGTCCATTGATGAGAGTGGGGTGTTGAAGTCTCCTACTATTATTGTGTGAGGTGCAATGTGTGTTTTGAGCTTTAGTAAGGTTTCTTTTACGTATGTAGGTGCCCTTGTATTTGGGGCATAGATATTTAGGATTGAGAGTTCATCTTGGTGGATTTTTCCTTTGTTGAATATGAAGTGTCCTTCCTTATCTTTTTTGATGACTTTTAGTTGAACATTGATTTTTTTTGATATTAGAATGGCTACTCCAGCTTGCTTCTCCTGACCATTTGCTTGGAAATTTGTTTTCCAGCCTTTCACTCTGAGGTAGTGTCTGTCTTTGTGTCTGAGGTGTGTTTCCTGTAGGCAACAGAATGCAGAGTCCTCGTTGCGTATCCAGTTTGTTAATCTATGTCTTTTTATTGGGGAGTTGAGGCCATTGATGTTGAGAGATATTAAGGAATAGTGATTATTGCTTCCTGTTATATTCATATTTGGATGTGAGGTTATGTTTGTATGCTTTTCTTCTCTTTGTTTTGTTGCCAAGAAGATTAGTTTCTTGCTTCTTCTAGGGTATAGCTTGCCTCCTTATGTTGGGCTTTACCATTTAATATCCTTTGTAGTGCTGGATTTGTAGAAAGATATTGTGTAAATTTGGTTTTGTCATGGAATATCTTGGTTTCTCCATCTATGTTAATTGAGCGTTTTGCAGGATAGAGTAACGTGGGCTGGCATTTGTGTTCTCTTAGGGTCTGTATGACATCTGTCCAGGATCTTCTGGCTTTCATAGTTTCTGGCGAAAACTCTGGTGTAATTCTGATAGGTCTGCCTTTATATGTTACTTGAACTTTTTCCCTTACTGCTTTTAATATTCTTTCTTTATTTTGTGGGTTTGGTGTTTTGACTATTATGTGACAGGAGGTGTTTCTTTTCTGGTCCAATCTATTTGGAGTTCTGTGGGCTTCTTGTATGCCTATGGGTATCTCTTTTTTTAGGTTAGGGAAGTTTTCTTCTATGATTTTGTTGAAGATATTTACTGGTCCTTTGAGCTGGGAGTCTTCACTCTCTTCTATACCTATTATCCTTAGGTTTATCTTCTCATTCAGTACTGTATTTCCTGTATGTTTTGGACCAGTAGTTTTTTCTACTTTACATTATCTTGACAGTTGAGTCAATGGTTTCTATGGAATCTTCTGCTCCTGAGATTCTCTCTTCCATCTCTTGTATTCTGTTGGTGAAGCTCCTATCTACAGCTCCTTGTCTCTTCTTTTGGTTTTCTATATCTAGGGTTGTTTCCATGTGTTCTTTCTTGATTGCTTCTGTTTCCATATTTAATTACTTCAACTGTTTGATTGTGTTTTCCTGGAATTCTTTCAGAGTTTTTTGTGACTCCTCTCTATGGGCTTCTAATTGTTTATTTATGATTTCCTGGAATTCTTTCAGGGATTTTTGTGACTCCTCTCTTTGGGCTTCTACTTGTTTAATTATGATTTCCTGGAATTCTTTCAGGGATTTTTCGATTCCTCTCTGTAGGCTTCTACTTGTTCTCTAAGGGAGTTCTTCACGTCTTTCTTGAAGTCCTCCAGCATCATGATCAAATATGATTTTGAAACTAGATCTTGCTTTTCTTATGTGTTTGGATATTCTGTGTTTGCTTTGGTGGGAGAATTGGGCTCCGATGATGCCATGTAGTCTTAGTTTCTTTTGCTTGGGTTCCTGCACTTGCCTCTCGCCATCAGATTATCTCTAGTGTTACTTTGTTCTGCTATTTCTGACAGTGGCTAGACTGTCTTATAAGCCTGTGTGTCAGGAGTGCTGTAGACCTGTTTTCCTGTTTTCTTTCAGCCAGTTATGGGGACAGAGTGTTCCGCTTTTGGGGTGTGTAGTTTTTCCTAGCTACAGGTCTTCAGCTGTTCCTGTGGGCCTGTGTCTGGTGTTCACCAGGCAGGTCACTTGCAGCAGAAAAGTTGGTCTTACCTGTGGTCCTGAGGCTCAAGTTTGCTCTTGGGGTGCTGCCTACGACCTCTCTGCAGCGGCAGCAACCAGGAAGATCTGCGCCGCCCTTCCGGGAGCCTCCATGCACCAGGGTTCCAGATGGAGTTTGATGTTTTCCTATGGCGTCAGAGGTGTGTGTAGAGTGCAGACTCTTCTGGTTTCCCAGGGGTGTCTGCCTCTCTGTAGGTTTAGCTCTCCCTCCCACTGGATTTGGGTGCAGAGAACTGTTTATCTGGTCTGTTCCTTCAGGTTCTGGTGGTATCTCAGGCGCAGGGGTCCTGCCGCTCCTGGGCCCTCCCCCATGGGAACCCAGAGGTCGTATACAGTTTCCTCTTGGGCCAGGGATGTGCGCAGGGGTGGGCAGTGTTGGTGGTCTCTTCAGCTCTGCAGCCTCAAGAGTGCCCACCTGACCAGGCGGTGAGTTCTCTCTCCCTTTAGTTACCCTTTTAAAGAAGGAGTAAAGTATCCACATTTTGGTCATCATTCTTGAGGTTCATGTGGTCTGTGAATCTTGGGTAATTTGAGCATTTGGTCTAATATCCAGTTATCAATTAGTGCATACCATGTGTGTTTTTCTGTGATTGGGATACCTCACTCAGGATGTTATTTTCTAGTTCCATACATTTCCCTGTGAATTTCATTAAGTCATTGTGTCTGAGAGCTGAGTAGCACTCCATTGTTTAGATGAACCACATATCCTGTATCCATTCCTCTGTAGGAGGGCATCCTGGTCCATCCCAGATTCAGGCTATTATAAATAAGGTTGCTAGGAACATAGTGGAGCATGTGTCTTTCCTGTATGTTGGAGCATCTTCTGGGTATATGCCCAGGGGAGGCATAGCTGGGTCCTTAAGTTGTGCAATGTCCAATTTTCTGAGGAACCTCCAGACTGATTTCCAGCAAGGTTGTACCCGTTTGCAATCCCACCAACAATAAAGGAGTGTTCCTCTTTCTCCACATCCTTGCTAGCATCTGCTGTCACCTGAGTTTTTTATCTATAACCATTCTGACTGGTGTGAGGTGGGATCTCGGGTTGTTTGATTTGCATTTTCCTGATTACTAAGGATGTTGAATATTTCTTTAGGTTGTTGCTGAACTTGCTTATCAGGTTAAATAGTTCTCTGGTGTAACTTTTGGAGTTATTTCAGTATATTATCATATCATCTGCAAACATCTGGATATTTTGATTTCTCCCCTTCCAATTTGAATCCCTTTGACTTCCTTTTGTTATCTGATTGCTCTAGCTAGGACTTCGAGTACAATATTGAATAAGTAGAGAGATAGTGGGCAGCCTTGTCTAGTGCCTGATTTTAGTGCGATTGCTTCAAGTTTCTCTCCATTTTGTTTGATGTTATCTACTGGTTTCCTGTGTATTTCTTTTACTATGTTCAGATATGGGCCTTGAATTCCTGATCTTTCCAGGACTTTTATCGTGAAGGCGTGTTGAATTTTGTGAAATGCTTCCTCAGCATCTAATGAAATTATCATGTGGTTTTTAATCTTTGAGTTTGCTTACAGTAGATTACGGTGATGGTTTTCCGTATATTGAGCCATCTCTGCATACCTGGGATGAAGCCTTCTTGATCATGATGGGTGATCATTTTGATATGTTCTTGGATTTGGTTTGGAAGAATACTATTGTGTATTTTTGAGTCCGTATTCATAAGGGAAATTGGTCTGAAGTTCTCTTTCTTTGTTGGGTCTTGTGTGCTTTAGGTATACCAGTAATTGTTGCTTCATAAAAGGAATTTGGCAGTGCTCCATCTGTTTCTATTTTGTGGAATAATTTGGCCAGTATTGGTATGAGCTCTTCTATTAAGTTCTGATAGAATTCTGCACTAAGTCTATCTGGTTCTGGGCTCTTTTTGTTTGGGAGGCTTTTAATGACTGCTTCTGTTTCTTTAGTGGTTATGGAGTTTTTTAAATGGTTTATCTGTTCATGATTTAACTTTGATACCTGGTATATGTCTCAAAAATTGTCCATTTCCTCCAGATTTTCAAGTTTTGTTGATTATAGGTTTTTGCAGGAGTTTCTGATGATTTTTAAAAAACTTTTTTCAGATTCTATTGTTATGTCTCTCTTTTCATTTTTCATTTTGTTAATTTGGACACACTCTCTGTGTCTTCTGGCTAGTCTGGCTAAGGGTTTATTTATCTTGTTGATTTTCACAAAGAACCATCTCTTGGTTCTATTGTTTCTTTGTATAGTCTGTTTTGTGTTAACTTGGTTGTTATCCCCCTTGAGTTTGATTATTTCCTGCCTTTTACTCTATTAGGTATATTTGTTCTAGAGTTTTTAGGTGTGCTGTCAACCTGCTGATATTTGCTTTCTCCTCTTTCTTTCTGCAGGCTCTGAAAGCTTAGAGTTTTCCTCTTAGTACAGCATTTATTGTGTCCCATGAGTTTGGGTATGTTGTACCTTCATTTTCATTAAATTTTAAGAAGTCTTTATTTTTTTTTCTTTATTTCTTCCTTGACCAACTTATCATTGAGTAGAGCATTGTTCAACTTCCATGTATATGTGAGCATTCTTTCCTTATTTTTATTGTAATCCAGCTTTACTCTGTGGTGGTCTGATAGCATGCATGGGATTAGGTCTATCTTTCTGTATCTGTTGAGAACTGTTTTTTGATCAGATATACTACCAATTTTTGAGAAGGTACCATTAATTGTTAGGAAGAATTTATATCATTTTGTTTTAGGATGGAATGTCCTATAAATGTCTATTAAGTACCTTTGGTTCATAATTTCTGTTAGTCTGTCTATGTCTCTGTTTAATTTCTGTTTCCACGGTCTGTCGATTGACAAGAGTTGGGTGTAGAAATTTCCTACAATTATTGTGTGAGGTGCAATGTGTGCTTTGAGTTTTAGTAAGGTTTCTTTTGTGAATGTAGGTGCCCTTGCAATTGGAGCATAGACATTTAGGATTGAGAGTTCTTGGTGGATTTTTCCTTTGATGAATATGAAATGTCCTTCCTTATCTTTTTAAGTGACTTTTGGTTGAAAGTCAATTTTATTTCATATTAGAATGGTTACTCCAGCTTCCTTCTTCAGACCATCTGATTAGAAAGTGGTTTTCCAGCCTTTTAGTCTGAGGTACTTCTGTGGTTGTCACTGAGGTGTGTTTCCTGTAGGCAACAAAATGCTAGGTCCTCTTTATGTAACCAATCTGTTTGTCTATGTCTTTTCATTGAGGAATTGAGTACATTGATACTGAGAAATATTAAGGAAAAGTGATTGTTGCTTCTTGTTATTTTTGTATTTGGAGGTGGGATTATGTTTGTGTGTTTCTCTTCTTTTGGTTTTGTTGCAAGGAGATTAATTTCTTGCTTTTTCTAGGGTTTTGTTTACCTCCTTGTGTTGGGCTTTGGCATTTATTTTCCTTGTATGGCTGGACTTGAAGAAAGATACTGTGTAGATTTGGTTTTGTCATGGAATATCTTGTTTTCTCTTTCAATATTAAGTGATAGTTTTGGTGGGTATAATAGCCTGGGCTGGCATTTGTGTTCTCTTAGGGTCTGTAGGACATCTGTCCAGGATCTTCTGGCTTTCATAGTCTCTGGTGAGATCTCTGATGTAATTCTTATAGGTCTGCCTTTATATGTTACCTGACCTATTTCCCTTATTGTTTTTAATATTCTTTCTTTGTTTTTTGCTTTTAGTGTTTTGACTATATGTGATGGGAGGAATTTCTTTTCTGGTCCAATCTATTTGGAGTTCTGTAGGTTTCTTGTATTTTTATGGGCATCTCTTTCTTTAGGGAATTTTTCTTCTATGATTTTGTTGAAGATATTTAGTGGCCCTTTAGGTTGGGAGTCTTTAGTCTCTTCTATACCTATTATCCTTAGGTTTGATCTTCTCCTCGTGTCATGGATTTCCTGTATGTTTTGGGCTAGGAGCTTTTTCCATTTTTCCGTTATCTTTGACAGTTGTGTCAATGTTTTCTATGGTATTTTCTGTTCCTGAGACTCTCTCTTCTATTTCTTTTATTTTGTTAGTACTCACATCTATGACTCCTGATCTCCTCCCTAAGTTTTCTATTTCCAGGGTCTATTCTTTTGGGCTTTCTTTATTGTTTCTATTTCTATTTTTAACTAGCTGATGATTTTGTTCAATCCCTTCTCCTGTAAGTTGTTTTTTCTCATAGTTCTTTAAGGGATTTTTGTATTTTCTCTTTAAGGAGTTCTGCTTGTTTCCTTGTGTTCTCCTGTAATTCCTTAAGGGAGTTATTTATGACCTTTGTAAAGTCCATCATCATCATCATCATCATCATCATCATCATCATCATCATCATCATCATCTTAAAATGTTATTTTAAATCTGGATTTTGCTTTTCTGGTATGTTTAGATATTCAGTGCTTGCTTTAGTGTGAGAACTGGGCTCTGTGGATGCCAAGTAATCTTGGTTTCTGTTACTTGGGTTCCTGCACTTGCCTCTTGCCATCAGGTTGTCTCTGGTGTTAGCTGTTCTTGCTGTTTCTAATGGTAGCTTGACCTTCATGAAAGCCTGTGTGTCAGCGTTCCTGTAGACCTGTTTTCCTGTTTTCTTTCAGCCAGTTATGGGAACAGGGTGTTCTGCTCTCAGGCATATAGTCACTCCTGGCAGCTGCCTTTCAGCTCTCTCTGAGGGCAGCAACTGGAGGTTCCTGCCCCAATTGCTCCTAAGTCCCTGTGCACAGGGGCCACAGAGGCACTAAGCATTTTTGTCTTGAGTCAAGAATGTGAGCAGAGAGTAGTCTCCTCTCTGTTCTCAGGGGAGTCTACCCCTCTGAGTGTCCCCCACATGATTTGAGTGCAAGGAGCTAGCTGTTTGACCGGTTCAGTTCAGATCTGGGAGCAGATCTGTACAACGGGGCTTCTGCAGCTGACTGCTCTTATATTCCTGTGTCCAGAGACACTAGGCAGTTTCTTCTAGGGCCAGGGATGTGGGCAACTGTCACGCCCACCTCAGCCAGCAAGGAAGAGGCAACACGGTTGGATTCTTCTCAACAGCCTTTACTGCAGGACACCTTCATTTTTGACACGGGGACCACAAGCGGCAAATTCGCTCGCCTTATATACACAACAGTATGCAAATAATCTCTCAGGGATTGGTGGGGTACGGGTCACCCCACTATCACCCCACTATCACCCCACTACTTGTCCTACAGGGATTGGCGGAGAAGGAATCACCCCACCAGCATGGTACCGCCCCCCTCATTAGCATATTACCGGCCAACTGACACCAGGTGCAAAACCCGCACATGCGCAGTACTATTTTTCACCACAAGAGGGTGCCAGATCATACAGCTGCCCTGACGAAGGGACAAGCCTGTGCATGCGTGGTAAGTTGTTTACATTTAGATGGGGCTGGCTGTCAGCGCCATCTTTGTTTTGCCGCGCCGCTCCCTACAGGCAACAGTGGGCAGAATTGACAGTCTCTCCTGTTCTGCAGCTTTAGGTTTGCTCGGACTTCTGGATGATCATGTCTCTCTCCCACAGGATTTGGGAGAAGGGAGCTATGGGCCCGAATCAGAGAAGTCAGGCCACAGCCAGAAACTGGAAGTGTCTGGTCCCAGAGGACTTCTGCCTTTGCGTGACCCGAGTCCACCTGGCAGGACACTTGGAGGAGAAAAGATGACCCTACCTCTACTCTCAGGCATGTAGTTGCTTCTGGCGACTGGTTTTCCAGAATGATATTTTCTAATGAACAGACTTTTAAACATAGAGTGGAATTAATCTAAGAATGAGAGTATAATGTTAGAGACAACAATACTTGAGGTATTTGGCTACTCTGAGATCTTTGAGTATATACAATCCCATCAAGCACATGAAATGTAAGATATAGTGTTGTATGATTTGGTTTTTGCCTTGTTAGATTTCAATATGGCTTGCCTCATCTTTCCTTTGTATTTTCCTACTCACCCATTTTGCAAGAGAATAGGTACTCTGAGTCATTTCATTAAATGGTGTTGACTTACCGAAGAATACTACAGGTACTCATAGTTGAGCAATTCATTTGCATCACAAGAGAAACTTTGGACGTTGAATGTTTGAACAGTTTTGGACCTATTGAGATTATAGGACTTGGAGGGATGTAATAAAGACATTTTCATGGTAAGATGGAAATGAATCATTATGGGTTTGGAGTGGAGTGGTATTTTCTAAAGTCATGTGTTTTTCTATCACATTGCCAAAATTGGAACAAGGGTGTTTAATCATTGCTCTCAGACTGACTGCATTATAATTTAATTAAGTGTACATCTATGTTGATATGTCAAGAAAGAAGATTCTCTCTTTATGCAGTCTGCATTTTTTCACAATGTCCTAGAATATACATCTTAAAAAGTGTGCTGAGGTCATATGAATGAAACATGGCAGGCATGCTGAACTTTTGTGGTAGTTTAAGCTGATCTCATTGCCAAGCCTCTCAAGTCATTATGGATTGTATCATAAAACTGATCAAAAATAAAATTACCTAAATTTCTTCTCCCTTCCTTCCTTTCTGTCTTCCTATGTTCCTTCTTTGCCTCCTTTGTTCTAAATTACATTCTATGAATTTAGTTACAGGAAAGAGAATGTAACAACCGCCATAGCTATGTATTCCATTTTAGAGAATGATTGAAAATATTGTAAGATTATGTAATATAGATTAGTCTACAATGTTATGAATGCCCTAGAATCATGGATTTGGATCCTTTATATATGTGGATGTTATGATGAGAGAGTCATGTAGGAAAGTTTATGACAACCAAGTGATTTTCTGGATATGGTCAAAAATACTGCATGGCTATGATAGGTGTACCCTTAGAGGCATGTGCCACAGAGACTTCATCCGAGGATTGCTTCTCACTACTGATATACCTTGATATATATATATATATATATATATATATATATATATATATATCCAGAAAGATCTGGAAAATCTACTTTTTTCTATTTTTTCTATTATTCATGCAGAAGTTAAAAGTACACAGAGCTATTGTGAGCTTTTAAAATTGATGCTTTGATTTTAAAGCTTACATCCTTTTGTGTGTGTGTGTGTGTGTGTGTGCACGCGCGCGCGCACGCACACACCTATGTATATTTAGGTATTCCAGAAAAAAAGCAAAACAAAACAAACAAACAAAAAAAAAAAACAAAAATCAAAAAAGAAAAGAACTTTCTGAAGACTGGTACATATAAAATAAAAAATTTAGAAAATCTTAAATGTTGAAATATATCACCTTTTCGAAAATAGAAAGTATCATAAATTGCTTGAAGAAATGATTTTTATAACTCTATGTAGAAAAACACAACAATAATCTCTGTACTTGAAAGAAGGTGGGAATATTTCCATATTACATGTGATCTTATGAAAGTGTCTAGGTGGGCAAGAACATTTGTTCTGAAGGCATAGGAATGTAAGCACCTTTCAAGAGGGAAATTCAGTTGAAGAATTTTCTCACTGAGGTTTTATGGGGGTCCAGTCTACTCTCAGGACTTGACAGGTTTCCTGAGTTGTATAAGAAAGGCTGCTAGTAAACAGTATTCCAGAAAATTTGCTTCAGTTCCTGTATTTAAGTTCTCGCTTGGAGTTTAGCTTACTTTGAATAATGAATTGTAATGTGTAATCAGATATAAATTTCCATATTCACCACAAACAAAGCAAACCAATTCAAAAACCGAAAGTGTTAATTAAGTAGAAAAACCCTGTGACTCCTCTCAGTTCTTACTACATTGGCAAGGATGCCTGGATTGAACATCAATTGATAAACAAGACTTCTGGCCTCCTCAGTTATGCTCTGGAAATATGGATTCCTTGTGACAAAGAATCTAGCCAGACTTATGCATTTTCTTGTTAGTATGAAATGCCAGCTACTATAGGGAAGAAGAGAAAAAAGATGATACCCCCATTTCCTTTATTACTTACCTTACTTTATTCATGTTTCCCATCCCTCCCCACTGCAAGTTTTCTACCGTTGTGTCTTGTTTAGCACACAACTGGCAATAGTAATCTGGGAATATCTGTCACTGAGCTTTGTGCTGTGCATGGTTGACTCCTTCCTTCTATAGCATTTGCAGAAAAAAAACAGTGATTGGTCAAGGTAAATGGACAAGGGGATAAAGCATTTACCACATATGATTTTAAGTTACTAAATTTAAATTGCAATACCATGTAAAAGTTGGGTAAAACAGCCCACACCTACAATCCCAGTGGTAAGGAGGCATAGACAGGTAGATCGTTGGGATTAACTAGACAGCTAATCTAACCAAATCGATGGGTACCCCATTCATTTGAAATCCATTGTGTCAAAAAATAAGAATGAGAGCATTTGAAGCATATATTCAACACTACCTTTTATCTTTACCTGTTTATATATCTGTATCATCACTTTAAAAAAAGAAAAATATTAAATAAGCATTATGTGTAGGCTGCCCACAGATTTCTCTTCTCTGTTACATCAGACCCAGTACTCAGTGTCACCCTTAGCACTGCAAAAGAACACTGGTTACAGCTTCCACATCCATTTTTCACACACCTCCACTTCTTACAGATCATCTTCCTGTATCCTTCCTTCCACAATTCTTTGCTGTGCCCCAGTCTCCAACTCAGAAGGAAAACCCCTACTCAGTCATAGGCAGCATTAGCTACATGACCAGGAAAGATGCCTGTGGAACGTCCTCACTCTCTGTTATACTAGACCTAATTCTCAGGTTTTCCTGTAGTGCTGAAATAGACCAACATGGACAGCACCCATATTATGATAATTCCTCCTGTGGCATGCTCAGAACCTCAACTCCAGTCCTGTCATTGCAGCCTCATGGCTGTGTCCCAGCTTACAACTCAAGTAGACATTTTCTGCTAAACCAAAGGCTATACCTCAGAGAAGACATGTAGGACTGTTATTTTCTAGAGACCCGTTTTTTTTTTTTTTTTTTTTTTTTGTTTGTTTTGTTTGTTTTTTGTTTTGTTTTGTTTTGTTTTTTTTTTTTTTTGAAAGAGGTTGGGGGAGCTAGGACGTGCAGAGCAAGGGGAAACTGCATTTTGGATGTTTTATATAACTGAATAACCTACACCAAAAACAAAACAAACAAACAAACAAACAAACAAAAAACCCCAAGCAAACAAACAAACGATGTGTTAGAACATGAAATGTACATAACACAATCAGGACAGAGAGGCATTTTATGAACCATTCTTCAGGAGCATCCATCATTTGGGGACACTACCCTGTTGTGTACCACATTAGGGGCTAAATTCCAATGTAGCTTTCCCTCAGAATGTGCCATCCCAGAAAGTCAACATTAACAAAAGAGCAAGAAGAAAGCATCAAGACCCAGCTCTGCACATTTAAGCCCTAACATGACTGGAGCTACATGGACCCACGTTACCATCCCACTTCTCTCCCCATAGTGAAGAACTCTGAGTGCCCCATCTCAAACTCTACCAATGACTGCTCTTTAAAATATGGACATGGGAAGGAGAAGGGTGGAATCATTTTGATTATGCAATATTATTTTTGTTTCTGTTTCAATTAGTCCTAATAAGGAGTCTACAGCCCTCACACATGAATATAAAAATATGCTATGTTTTGGGTGTGTGTCAGTGTGTGCCTGTTTCTGTGTATGCATGTGTACTTGTTTGTGTAGGCCATGTGTGTATGTGAATGCATATATGTTTGTGTGTTCATGTACATGTTTTTGGAAGTCAGGTATGTATGCAAATATGTATGTTTATACACTGGTTTGCTTGTGAACTGACAGATTCCAAGAAACCCTGCTGTTGGTAGTTCTCACTTGTTTTCCTTATGGCTCATTGCAGAAGTATAGGAAAGGGAAAACAGAAGAAAGCTAAGCTTTACCACCTCTGCATCTTTGTCCTGGCCCAGTTCCCTTGCCCATTCAAGCATAGGAAGAAAAGTGCTTAATATCAGTAGTAAAGTAAAAATGAATGAATAAATTGCTCATCATTATGTACAACATCTTTACACAGTAGCTGAGATGAGGAACAAAGAGAAAGATATTAAGAATGTAATAATAATGAAAATTGAGATAATGAGAATTTGAGTATGAAGGATGATTCATTATTATAATTGCAACATATGCTCTCCTTCAATTAAAATGAACTCTGAGGAGGCATGTGGATGAACTGAGATGAGAGGTAAAAATATTAGGATAATTTCAAGGGCATTAACATAAGATCAGATAAAATGCTGGTAAAGTTTGAATTTTAAACACATATTAAATGGATAAGACACCATAACCATTACTCTTTTAGCCTATGTAGATGACTGAGTATACTTTAAAGGAGTGTACTTACATTTTTCTAGTAGGATTTAGTTTTTCTTACATGACATCAAACTGAGTTTTCTATTACGATTGTCTATCAACGTTTTCAGAATGCACTTTCCAAAATCTGTTCATTTTTAGTTAATGTCATGGTTAATAGTGCTGAATTTTCTAGATAATCATTTCACCCAAAGCATTCATTTAAGATGGGGGATGCCTAGCTCCAAGGGGTAGGGAGAGCAGTTGTTATCAGGTGACACGGAGACAGCATAGCTGTGGGTAGCCGCCCGTACCTCGACCAAAGATGGCGCCGATTTCCTGTGAGTGAGTCAACAGGGCACAGCTTTTGTCCACCCCGAAGGACGCAGTGCGCATGAGCCAAGCAGGTCACAGCCCGCTCTCGGGGCATGCAAATTGGGCATTGGGGCTTGCACCAATCGGGTAGCGACAGGAGTCTCCTAAGCATATATAAACAGTGCCTTTTCCTCCCTCGGAGTCCCCTGTCTCTGTTCAAGAGAGCTGTACAATAAAGGCTTGTTCGCAGAAGAATCCTGTTGCCTCGTGTCTTGTCGCACGCCCAACATCTCTCCAGGAAGAACGACGGGCGGGAACAAGATTCTTCTGCGAACAAGCCTTTATTGTACAGCTCTCTTGAACAGAGACAGGGGACCCCGAGGGTGGAAAAGGCACTGCTTATATATGCTTAGGAGACTCCTGTCCCTACCCGATTGGTGTAAGCCCCAATGCCCAATTTGCATGCCCCGAGAGCGGGCTGTGACGTGCTTGGCTCATGTGCACTGCGTCCTTCGGGGTGGACAACAGCTGTGCCCTGTTGACTCACTCACAGGAAATCGGCGCCATCTTTGGGCGCGGTATGGGCGGCTACCAACACCTAGCCAATATACTTGGTGATATCTAGATTCCAAGGTTTATAATCACCTTGAAAAGTTGTAAAGCTTCATGTCAAGGAAACGGAAGTGTTTCTAGTTCCTTACTAAAGCTAGCAAAATTATCATTTGAATCCAAATAAAGAGAAATATAATTGGGAAGTATAATGAAAAATTGGCTTTAGGACAGACAAACTAGATTTGTAACTTTTCTGATTTATGTGACATAAATATCCTCATAATGAATATTCTCAGGCTAGAGAATGATAGCATTGATGATCTAGAGAAATGTCTCCATGGAGAAAGCAATTGTCATGCAACCATGTGAACCTGAGTTCAGTTCCTTAGAACTCATGTAAAGGTGAGCATTTTGCAAGCAACTCTGATCTCAGAACACTTTCAGATGATGAGAGACAGACACAGAAGAATCTGAAGAAGATCAGAAAGCAGCTACTCTGGTGAGTTTAGTGGTGAACAAGAAACTTTAAACTCAGAAATGTAGAAGTTTAAGACCAATTGCAAAGTTATCCTCATGCTTTCACAGCCCCATGTGACTGGAAACATTAATAGTTGGATAGCTTGAGATCAATGCCTCTTCTTTTTATTTATTTTTATTTTTCCATCTAATGGACTGTTTTTATTCTTCTCCACTACCCATGAATAGCCAAAGTTTGCTCAAAAGGAGGCGTCTTTACCCTTCCATACCCCTAACCAGCCCATCCCTAGCTTCACCATCATTAACACTCTAAAGCAATAATTAAGTTAGCATAACTTACATAGCTCAGTAGATAAATGTCCCCTGGCACATAAACCTGTCAACCTGACAATAATATCGAGAATTTGGGGAAAAGTGCTGGAGGCAATAATTTTTGTTTTTCCTATGGATTTGCAAACCCCTTCAGCCCTTTCAGTCTTTCCCCTAACTCCTCTTTTAGGGTCCTTGACATAGTGGAATGCATGGCTGTGAACATCCCCATCTGTGTTGGTCAGGTTCAAGCACAGCCTCTCAGGAGATAGCTGTATCAGGCTCCTGACAGCAACACTTCTTGGCATCAGCAATAGTATCTGGGTTTGAAGGTTGCATATGGGATAAATCTGTAGGTGTGGCAGTCCCCAGATGGCCTTTCCTTCAGTCTCTGCTACCAGAAGCAATTCTGCGTTACAGGATGGGAGATGACTGGTTGGCTTCATTCCTCAATCGGGGGCCTTGCCTAACCTCTAGATATGGTCTTTATAGGTTCTCTCTTGCCTTTTTTGGGTATTCGGCTAATAGCATTCCTGTTGGGTCCTGGGAGCCTCTTGCTTTGCTGGCGTTTGGGACTATCTGCTGGCTACCCCCAGTTCACTACCCCAACTGCTTTACACCTATGTTCAATTTCCTGACCCTCTCTACATCTCCCCTCTTTCCTCCCATACCAGATCATACCTCTCCTTTTCCCTCTCCCTTTTCTCTTCCTCCCAAATCTCTGCCACTGTCTACCTCAATTGATTTTTTTTTCAACCTTCTAAGTAGGAATGAAGCATCCACTCTTTGGTCTTCCTTCTTTCTGAGTTTCATATATTCTATGAGTAGTGTCATGGTTATTCTGAACTTTTAGGCAAATATCTACTAATTAGTGAATACAGAACATGTATGTACTTTTGAGACTGGATTACCTCAATAAGAATAATATTTCCTAGTTCCACCCATTTGCCTGTGAATTTCATGAAGTCATTGTTTTTAATAGCTGAGTAGTAGTACTCTATTTTGTTAATGTACCAGATTTTCTGTAGCCATTCCTCTATGGAGAGACATCTGGGTTGCTTCTATCTCCAGCTATTATAAATATGGTTGCGATGAACATAGTGGAGCATGATGTCTTGTTATATGTTGGAGAATCTTTGAGTATATGCCTTGCACTGCTATCAATATCAAGCAACCAGACCTCCACTGAGCTACCAGTGACTAAATCACCAACCAAAGAGTACACAGTTTCAACTGCATATATAGCAGAGGCTAACTTTATCTGGCATCAGAGGGAGGGGAGGCCTTAGGTCTTGTAAAGACTCAGTGCCGCAGTGTAGGGGAATGCTAGGGCAGTGAGGCTAGAATAGGTGGGAGGGTGGGGGAGTACCCTTAGAGAAGCAGGGTGAGAGGGGATGGGCTAGGGAGTTTATGGAGGGAAAACCAGGAAAGGAGATACTATTTGAAATGTAAATGAATAAAATAACCAATAAAAAATTAAAATAACCAAATAAAATTAAAAATAACTAGGTAAATGCCAATTAAAAATAGAATTTTTATTTTGGTGCTGATAGACCACCTTGGACCCCACTGCTGTTGGTCTGGGGTAATTTCTTCTATAATAACATCCTTCCATTTTTTTGTCCTGTATCAATAAAGACTTTTAAATAAAGTTTTAAAAAGCTGAAAAAATGTTGGATGTGCTGACCTCATTTTTAATTTCAGTATACCTTTCACAGGTGGAGGTGTAGAGAGCAAAACTGTTAAAAAAAAAAATCATGGGCTAGAAAGCCTGGAGGAGACCGTGTATCAGAACACAAGGGAGAGAATGCCTGAACAAAATATAAAGAAAGATGATATTGTTGAATATTGTCATCTGACCTCTATAGAAATATGCTATACAATTCATGCACATGACACCTTAATTTAAATAAATAAGTAGACATTTAATGTCACTTCATAAGTTATGCAAAATTGTTCAAAAATATCTAAATCAATATTTTTAAATTAAATATCTGAAATAAGAAATATATGATGCAAAAACATAAAGGTTGAGAAACAAAATAGGCAGGTGTATGATACACACAAAATTTAATGGAAAACAAGTTAAATAACAGTGACAATAATTCTAGATATGAATGGACTAAAGAATGTATTAAAAAGATTTTGTACATAAAACAAAAAGTATACTCTGACTCTATAGTTGTAGCAGAAATTCATTATATTCAAAGGAAAAGAACATATTTTTATAAAGCATTTTTCTCATTTATTTATTGGCAATGATTTCTTTCCTTTTATTGTTCTCTCATATATTATATACTGATCATAATTTCCTTTCCTCCCCATCCCAAATCTCACCCACAGCAAATCATTTACCCCAGTTCCACCCCCTCTATTTCCCCTTAGAAAAAAATAACATCTCCCAGGGACATCAACCAAATACAGCATAAAAACTACGATAATAGTAGGCACATACCATTAGATCAAGGATGGACGATGTTGCCCAATGTGAGAAACAGAGTCTGACAATCAGTCAAAAGAGTCAGAGATATCCCTGATCCTACAAGAACAAATAACAACTCAAACAAAACATGTATGTATAGGACCTATGCTAGAACATTACAGGGTCTGTGATTTCTACAAGTTTACACATGCCCCAGTCAGTTGACTCTCTGAACCTTGTTTTCCTGTGTGTCCTTGGACCCACTAGTTCCTCAGATCATCCCCTCCTTCACATAGTTTCTTGAGCTCCACATTCTATTTGGTTGTCTTTTTCCATCATGTGCTAGATGAAATTTCTCTGATCTCATTAATCACAATTCTGCTAGACTCTACTTGAATAATCTGCAAGCAGAACCAACTGTAAATTGAAGGTTTTGTGTCAAGGTATGTCCCAATCCCTCCAAATGAGGCCCTGACTGATTATAAAAGATAAGTAGTTTAGGCTCCTTGATTCTTATTACAAGGAGACTTTGCAAAGGCTACTTTCATAGATTCCTGGGAATAAAGGAAAAATCTGACTTTTTATAAACTTTTAGCCACAAAGAGAAACTTTACATAACTTAATTTAGTTCCACATAGCATATTTGTATGCAACAAGGAGCATAAATAAGTCAGGTATCACAAATAGAAAGATTTGAAGTTACTGCCGACACTGCTTCCTAATTCTCTGTCCAAGACTGAGAGGCATGCATGATTATATCTGTTGAATATGGCATAAGACTTCAGGCCTATGTTCTAACAAGTGAGGGTGCACCTCTACTGTTTGGAAATGCTGTAAAGATGTCTTCTGGGTATAATATTAATTGTTCACTCTGGAAATCCCTTCAATATATTTATTTAAGTCTGAGCTCAGCAAAAGTGATGGAGTACACAGATAGTTTATCATCCTGAGAAATTATTCGAAATTAATAAAAAATAAATAAATGAGAAATTAACAATTGCTGTAGGAAAAAGAGGCATTTACTTCAGCAGTGTTGACACTATTACAATGTCATACCTGTGACATTCTGTAAATAAATTTGGCTACTGTAAGCAGCCATAGTAAAAATTCCTGGGTCCCATCACTACCCTGTTGGCCATGAATTCTATAAAAAAATAGGCTGGGCAAGTCATTAAGAACAAGCGAGTAAGCAATATTTCCCTATGGCCTCTGCTTGAGCTTCTGCCTTCAGGTAACTTCTCTGTTTAAATTTCTGCTCTGAGTTCTGTCAGTCATTAACTATGATGTGGAATTATAAGAGAAATAAACCCCTCCTTATCCTGCTTGATTTTAGTCATGATGTTTTATCATAACAGTATAAACCCTAAGAAAATTACTCACCTAATTTCAAAAGCAAAAAGTATTCCTGGAGGACTGCTCAGAGTCAGAAGGATGAACATGCTGAGTTTAGATGGCAGTAAAAGATAGCAGCAGCTATGTCAGCCAAATCAGCAATAATCAGTGTAGATCCACTTAGATGAATCCAGATCCTAGACAATTGATAATGTAAAATTTTAAACCTTTCTCAAAAGCAAAGATTTTGTGCATGAAGTTCTATCTTCAGGTTGTTTCCAGGAAATGATAAAACCACTGACTTTGAATTTGCCATGACATTGAAACAGGTTTTTTCAAATGTAAGAAAATGTTCATAAGATATTAAAGCTACCTTAGTATTGAGGATCAGGGAGGTCAAATTCATGGGAGTCAAGATTCAGAAAGTCTAAAGTGCAAAATGGGAACAAAGAAGTAGACAAATATTTCACAGTACTAGAGCAGGGGAAATAAATTAGTCAAATTATTTAATTTGCACACTTGGAGACCATAATCTAATACTCATAATGCAGATAAAAATGCCAGTATACATTTGTAATCCCAGTGCAGAAAAGACAGAAACAGATCCCAGTGTCTCTCCTTTCTGCCTGGCAAGCAAAGCCTAATCAATGAGCTCCAGCTATGTAAGAGTTCATGCCTTATTAAAAAAAAAAAAGATGACAGAGAGAGGGGAGGGCAGAGAGACAGGGACAGAGGGGCAAAGATATTGCTTGAGAGAGAGAAGAGGAGAGAAAACAAGAGAAGACAAGAGAAGGAAAAAGGTAACTAGCACTTGAAAAAAGAGACTGTAGTTTGACCTCTGGCCTCTGCAATCATATAAGTGTGTAGCCACTTACAAACACAATTTCAATATGGTCCAGAAACATGTACATGCATGAGTGTGCACAAACACACACACACACACACACACACACACACACACACACACACACACAAATTCACAGTATCAAACAGCATTCTTTTGTCTGAGATCCTAATTTAACTAAGCAGTCACTTATGGTAAATAACTCAGAATCAATGTAGTACAATGACAATGGCCAGAGAATATACATGTTTGAATTAAGATTTACGTATGACCGTTTTCTTATCACTCTACATATGTGATTCAGAAACTCCCAAGCTACATTCAACTAGAAGGAAATCCTTACAGTCATCCCCAAATTGTAATTCTTTTTTGATGTTACTAAAGGTTCTATAAGAGAGTTATCCTTAATCCAAACCTGTACTACAATCAGTTAGAGTTATTAGTTCTGTCTATTTCCCAATACTGTGAACATCTGCTAATAATGTACTTACTATCTTAATCCAGGCTCCTAAATTGTTCCACTGATATTTTAGTAAGTTTATTTTTTCCTTTATGAGTCATTATATAACATTCTCTGCACCTATAATAAAGTGACTATTTAGTCATTAGTAAATACTATATTCTTATTTAATTCATTGAGTTCTTAACAGATGACTTGAAATGTCAACTGAGTATTTTACTCCTTTACCCTTACCCCACTGGCTTTTTAATACACCAATCACTGATGCTAGTTTCCAACTGACTTACTATGATCACTACAGAATATTATTTAAACAGGATAAAATTGAAGGGAACTCTGGAAGAAAAGGAACCCTTCATGCTGTAATCTTGCCTGTATTGACACTCAACGGGAAAGAAACTTCACGCAGTGCAATCGTATAGTTTTTTTACTGCTGTGACAAAATATCTGACAAGAATCAACTTAAAGAAGAATACATTTCACAGTGGCATGGAAATGCTTGGCCCAGATACTGTCACCATTAGGTCTTGTGGCCTGTTTAGAGTAGGTTTGGCCTTGATGGAGGAAGTGGGTCACTCTGATTGTGAAAAATGATGCCTTCTTCCTGGCTGTCCTGGAGACAGTTTACTCCTGGCTGCTTTTGCTTCAAGATGTAGAATTCTCAGTTACTTCTTTAGCATCATATTTGTCTGGAAGCTGTCATACTTCCTGTCATAATGACAGAGGACTGAACCTCTGAACCTTAAAGAAAGCCTGGAATAAATGGTGTCCATCGTAAGAGTTGTCTTTGTCATGGTATCTGTTCATAACAATAAAATCCTAAGACACATTTACTTGAACTTTAATATAGATTTCATTTCCCTGGTATAAAAACCATTGCAGCAGGATAGTTTTGGTAGTAAAAGGGTTGGCTAGTTATACTGCATCTGCAGTGAGGAAGCTGAAAGTGTTTAACATCCATTGGTACCTCGCTTTCTACTTCTTATGCAGTTTGGAGTCACAGTCCTTGAAATGATATGACCATTCAAAGGCAGTGAGAGGCATGATTACTTAATTTAATCTACTATAGAAAATCTGTTCCAGGTAGGCTCAAAGAGTTGCCTCCAAGATACTCTTAAATTCTTTGAAGTTGGCATTGAGTATAAATTACCCGTAGGGATAATATTCATCCTTCTGAAGTCTGATGCTTACCAATAATCAGAATGTCATATACTGTTTCAACACTTCTAAGTGTTGCTTTTATTTCTTCAGATGAACAAAAGAGATGATTGTTGTAACCAAGCTATATGTATACACATCTTGAGCTCAGCCCAGACCATTTTTTTCTCTTTTCTCTCCAGCCCTAGTTCTTGGGCTGGATACTTACAACATCATTCCTGAATGTTTTAGTCTCTGTCTGCCAACCTAGACTTAAAATGATTCAGCCTCTCAGATTTACTTTTGAAAAAACTCACACTTTCTAGTTCCTCAGAACTCTCATTGCTGTTTCACTTAGCTGATTTATCCCAAACTCCTCTTTAAACTTTTCTCAACTGCTCATTATATTTCTTGGCTTCATACTAACTTTGGCCATATGTTCTAATTTTCTGGCTCTTTCTCATTCTATGGCTCATTCTGTTTTCATATGCATCTATCTTGTTTCACTGTAACCTGTCTCTGTAAAACTGCACTGGACAGAACTCCCACATATACCACTTTGCCATATATACTGATACCAGCCCCTGTGCTGCTCATAAATAGCTTCTCTTTCCTACGCTCTTCTCACAAGAGTTGAATATCCTATCTCTGATGCATTCAGTCCACTCTTTCTCTGATTCATCATTTTGTCTATCCATCAATTAGACAATATTTTCCAACAATACTATTTCCTTTTACAGACTAACCTTACCTTCATTATTAGGGATTAAAGGTGGATGCTAAAGGATTGTCTATATTCCACCCAGATTATACTATAATTCAGGGTCTGTATGCATTCTGGCTACCTCATATAAGCCTAAAGTACCTTTGCATATGTCCCTAACTTGAGCAGTCATATTGGTTGATTAAAATTTCTCTATAAAAACTCCTTTCAAGTATCTAATTACAGTTATGTGAAGCAGGGTCCCAAATCTCTTCAATTCATCCATTTCAAGAAAGGGGTTATAACCATTTAACATTGTAAAATGTACTTTTTAGGCAGTTTAAAAAAGAAAATCATAGTTTCTCAGCAGTGGTTAGAGATATAAATTTAGGACCAACAAAAATCCTAAATATCCCATTGTAAGGAGAATGAAGAAGTAATTTTCTCTGAGACAACCATACAGAAATTTTATTGAAACCTGTATTTCCAGAGTCTCTCTCTCTCTCTCTCTCTCTCTCTCTCTCTCTCTCTCTCTCTCTCTCTCTGTCTGTCTGTCTGTCTGTCTGTCTCTTTCTCTCTCTCTCTCACTCTCTCTCTCTCTCACACACACACACACAATACTCATGCTTAAGATCAATATTGCAATATATTTTAATAATCGATATCTTTACTTTACAACTGTACCTTACTGAAATTCTTGTTTGTCTTTTGTTATTAATTTTGAGCCTTTTTCTCTTTGTAATAATTAATTTTGTTCTCTGACTGGTTTGTTCTTATAAAAAAATGTATCCTGATTTTAAAGGTTCATGAATTGTCACACAACAATACAAGTACTGAACTCAGTTAAGCAAATCTTGTTTACTGACTGTACGTCCCAAGACTGAACATTCAGGAACACAAAAATTAATCAGGTTCCTGTGGTACAAGTCTATTCTCAGGGCAGGATTATAGTGAAAAAAATTACAATGAACTAATATGCAAGGGGAAGAAGTCTTTCACAATGGTCAGTTCTGATGTTATTTCAGACATAACAGTTTATATTGACCTTTAACTTGATGGGTCCTACATAAAGATTTGTGGAATTTCTTAAGGTTAACAAACCTAATACAGAACATACAAAATATAACAACAATGTGGTCAGTATGACTCTACCATGAGTAAAATTATTTTTCTGTGTCAATGACACAGAATTTTAAAGCAATTATATGAAGTAACTATCAGGCATGAAGCAAAATGACTAAATATATACTGGGAATCAAACCTCACCACTCATTATTCTTTCCTTCTCTTCCTTATCACTACTGAGGTCAAGATTCATGATATACAGCTATGTTCTGTAGTATAAACAGGGCTACCTTTCTGATCATTGCATTGTAACTATCTCTAGGACTGGAATGATTATGGTTATGCATATAAAGTGATGAGTCCCCTCTCACTGAACCTACGAGAAACAAATAGTGAAAGGCTGAGCAGTAGTGAGCCTCTCTGTGCTGGATTTTTTTTTTTTTTAATGTCAGTTTGACATAAGCTTAGATATACCTGAAAAGAAAGACTCGTGAGATAAATTCCTCTATATGGTTTCCCTGATAAGTGAGTTTGAGTGCTATTATTTTGATTGATGAGTGATATGATAGGACAAAGTTTTCTGTGGTTAGAAAAAGAAAGCAGGAAGATCACGTCAAGGAGAGTAAGTCACTATCCAGCATTCTTTCATTGCCTCCTGCTAAGCTCTTGTCTCTATGTTCCTGACCAATTTGAACTCTGGACTGACTTCTCTCCATGATGGATTGTCCTGTGAAACTGTAAGCTGCATCACCCTTTTCCCTCCTCAGATTGCTTTTAGTCAGTGAATTTTTTCGCAGTAGTAAAAACAATAAGTAATACATCATTCTAAATCCATGACTAATTGTTGGCAGTCTCTTTTTGTGAAGATCCTCTGGAAATGTCCATACCATTGTGAGTCTTTAATTTTAATGTCTGAATATGCCCAAAATATGGCATGTCACAGCCCTTCTCCATCAGGTTCTTTCTTTCTGCCACTTATTCTGTAATATTTCTGAGTTTTAGGAGCAATAAGGCAAATGTTTCTGATAAGGTTGAGCATTCATATTTTTCTTGCACTTATCACCTTGTGCAGGCATGAGTCTCAGTATCCTCTACTATTCTTTATAAGTACTGATTAAGGGTTATATTAGGTTGTGTTTATCGGTATAAACAAATATTTACAAGGTAGTTTGATTCTCTGTCAACTTAGATAAACAATATATCACTCATGACACTCTCTGTATTCCCTCTCTATATTCATCTCCACTCTACTCCTCCTTGAGGCTATTCCATGTCAATGGACCATTTGTAACTTTTTGCCCTCTCTAGCTGCTTCTGCTCAACATTAGAGATTTTAAGCAATGATTCACATATGCTGCTGATTTTTTGTTGTTGCTCATGTTTTTCTATTTCTGTATTATTTCATTTTTCCCAGCTGCATACATTTACCTACAATTTTTTATATTATTTATTTCTTACTGCTTAAAGGAGTTAATTACATTGTATTTATGTATCACACATCAATTACCCATTCGTTAGTTGATGAATACCTTGACTGATTTCATTCACTGGTTATTACAAATAGAACTGAAATAAACGTGAATGTTCAGGTCTCTGTTGTAGGATATAGAGTCATTTGTATGTAGGGTCCAAGAGTGATGTATCTTGATCATAATATAGTTCATTTATACCTTGCTGGTGAACTTTTCTGATTACTAATCCTGGTTTTGCTTGAGTGAAGTCTTCAGAGAGGAAGGCAAATTATTCACAGTGTAGGCACTGGAACATATCTATGCCTTTCCTATGCACTCATTTACATAAATTGGAGGATTTGTTTCTGCAGTTGTATAAGTTTTCATGATGCACACTCTAGATATTCCGCTTTAACTTTGTCTTCTCTGTCTAATGCCTCTTACATTCAGGAGTTGCTGGGTAGTGACTTTTCTAGTACTCAACTCGGGTTAAGACAATTCTGTCTGTTAAGTTAAATGCAAATAGCATCTTCCCACCATTACAATTAGACCATCCCATCTCAAGAACATGCACTATTATCAACACCTAACATTCTTTAAAATAATTCAAGCTATTACAGTTTGTAAGAATGTAAATGTATGTTATAGTTAGATAAAAGTTTGAATATGCCACCTTAATGAGTTGAAAGCAGATGGGAAAAGAAATTTGAAAGAGCATACAAAGGGACATTAACAATGGAAGCCAGGTCAGCATTGCTTTAAAAATAAAGCAAAGAGGGAAATTCTAACACTAACAGAGCACAACCAGTTATCCTGACATTGCCAGCAAAGGGATTGTGAGAGATAGAAAAGACTCTATTAGGAAATAGAATGTAGAGTACAAGCTACTTAACAAGGGCAAGCAGTTTTTGGGAAGTAAAAGGGAGAATTAGATTTAGTGAAAGATGTGGTTCATATTCCTGTTCGAATCTCAGTCTCCCATAGTGAAAAGGAAATAGTTAATGGAAGGAAAAAAATCAGGTTAAAAACTCTGCTTTTGGAAACTTATTTAAATTGGGAAAGAGTATTTGTGCTGATGTCCATATAGTAAATGCCTTCTTGAATGTTTTCTTGGGCTACAACAAGCACAAACTGTAGAGGCTTATTAATCATTTATATTTTTACATTTGAGATTGTTTAGGTACCTGTTCCTGTATGTGTGTTTGCATGTGGACAAATGTATGCTAGGTATTTTCTTCAGTTGCTCTCCAACTGATTTTCAGAGACAGAGTCTCTCATTAAATTTAACTTAGTTAGCCACTAGCCCAGGAATCCTCTTGTCAGTACCTCACAAACACTAGAATTACAAGAGTCTCCCACTATGACAAGCTTCTTGACCTATGTTCGAGGGATAGAGGTGGATATTCAACTGTTCATAGCAAGTACATTTTCAAATGCACTGTCTATCAAGCATGGGGTTGTGAGTTATTAAACAGTAGATTTATTTATTTATTTATTTATTTATTTATTTATTTATTTGCTGTTGCTTGTGAGTATCACAATGCATATTTCAAAGTCAGAAGACAACTTTTATTTGTCATTCTTCCTGTTCAAATATATAAGCTCAGTTACATAAATGTAGATTGTCCCACTTTATAGTAAGCACCTGACATCTAACTAGCCTAGCTAAAATAATTCACCATATATTGAAATGCCCTGGGCAATTGTATTGCCTTTGTTTTTTGGATTGGTGTGAAGTAAGCAGGTGATAATACTCTTTGTGCAAAAGGAGGAAGAGAGCTTATAAACAGTCAGAGTCAATCCTTTCTACAAGCACCCATTCATTTTATTTCTCCCAAAGGCAAATTAAAATCACATTGTTTTGGAATTTTAGGCTCTACTCAATCATTCGTATCTCTTCTGATAACCATTTCTCCAAGTTCTAAACTATGACCAGGAACTAGATGTAGCAATTCTAAGTCATGTATATTCAATTCTTTCTGCTTAAGGCATTCCTTACCAAGAGGGATTCTGTTTTCTGACAGCAATCAGTTATGTAATGTCTCTGATTTTACCTCACAACTATCCAGAAAACAGAAAGTTTGCCTTCTGTTGTAGTAGATGTTACACCAACATTAGAGCAGAAGATGCAAGAGAAGGGTGAATTGAAACCAAGTTGTAAGTCACATAGTAACTCTTCACCCAAAAGTAGAAAGAAAAGAAGTTCATGTTGAAAGTGGAAGTATCTTATAGTCTCTAATTTCTCTCTGAAATCTAAAAGTAACGTTAAAACGATCAATTTGTTAGCACATTATCACTAGTATAAATAACCAGTGCTATCAAATTAATGCTTTAAATTTGTTTAGTCATACATGAAAATATATTCATATATATATATATACACATATATACATATATATATATGTATATATACATATATATATGTGTATATATATATATATAAAATCATTCTCGAAATTTGTATTATTTGGGTTTCCATTTCTATGAAGAGAAACTATGACCAAAGTAATTCTTCTAAGAGCAAACATTGATATTGTAAAGTTTCAGTGATCATTGCATTATCACCATGACAGAAAGCATGGCAGCATCCATACAGACATGATTTCAGAGAAGGAGCTGAGATTTCTGAATCTTGAAATGAGAGCAGAAAAGCAAATATATCTTTCATACTGGGTGGAATTTCAAAGTTCCCATCCACAGTGATGTATTTCTTCTACCAAGACCATAGGGCCACTTGCCATGGGCCAAACATTTCCAAACCACCATAGCATCCATGGTCAAAAATTGGCTTTATACTTCCTAATGATAATCAAGTCCCTGATATACCCCTCCCCCGACACAATGTGTGTGTGCATATATGTGTGTGTGTGTGTACATATACATAGATAAACATAAACACATACACACATGTACACATTATTTTTGTATCAAATAAAACAATGGAAGTTGAGAAAGCTAGAACTATAGAAAACTTGAGTATACAATCAAGTATTTAAAAAGTTTCTAAGGAACCACCAGACTAATTTCCAGAGTGGTTGTACCAGCTTATTATCCAACCAACAATGGAGAAGTGTTCCTCTTTCTCCACATTTCTTTAGGTGCTTCTCAGCCATTTGGTATTCCTCAGTAGAAAATTTTTTGTTCAGCTCTGTACCCCATTTTTTAATAGAATTATTTGAATCATTGGACTCGAAATTCTTGAGTTCTTTGTATACATTAGATATTAGCCCTAAATCAGATATATGATTGGTAAAGATCTTTTCCCAATCTGTTTTGTATCTTTTTGTATTGACAGTGTCCTTTGCCCTACCGAAGCTTTGCCATTTTATGAGGTCACATTTGTAGATTCTTGCTCTTAGAGCATAAGCTGTTGGTCTTCTGTTCAAAAAAATTCCCCCTGTGCCTGTGTGTTCGAGAATCTTCCCCACTTTCTCTCCTATTATTTTCAGTGTATCAGGTTTTCTGTACAAGTCCTTGATCCACTTGGACTTAAGCTTAGTACAGGGTGGTAAGAATGGGTCAATTTTCAATCTTCTACACACTGACCTTCAGTTCCCACCACCATTTGTTGAAAATGCTGTATTTTTCAAATTGGATAGTTTTAATTATTTTGTCAAAGACCAAGAGATCATAGGTATGTGGATTCATTTCGGTGTCTTCAATTCTATTCCATTGATCTACCTGCCTGTCTCTGTACCAACATCATACAATTTTTACCAAAATTGCTCTGTAATACAGTTTGATGGGAGGGATGGTGATTCCCCAAGAAGATCTTTCATTACTGAGAATAGTTTATGCTATCTTGGGTTTTTTCGCTTTTTGAAATGAATCTGCAAATTGCTTTCTAATTCTATGAACAATTGAGTTAGAATTTTGATGGGGATTGCATTGAATCATTAGACTGCTTTTGGCAAGATGACCATTTTTACTACATTTATCCTGCGAATGAATGAGCATGGGAAATTTGAAGTTCTTATCATACAGATCTTGCACATACTTGGTTAGAGTCACAACAAGGTATTTTGTATTACTTGTGGCTATTGTGAAGGGTATCATTTCCCTAATTTCTTTCTCAGCCTGTTTATCCTTTGAATAGAGGAAGACTACTGATTTTTTTTTTGAGTTAATTTTATATCCATCCACTTTACTGAAGTAGTTTATCAACTATAGGAGTTTTCTGGTGGAATTTTGGGGATGAATTAAGTATACTATCTTATCATCTGCAAATAATGGTATTTGCCATCATCCTTTCCAATTCGTATCACTTTGACCTCTTTTGGTTGTCTAATTACTCTGGTTAGGACTTCAAGTACTATATTCATATATAGGGGGAGAGCGGGCAGCATTGTCTAGTCCCAGATTTTAGTGGGATTGCTCCAAGTTTCTCTCCATTTAATTTAATGTTGGCTACTGGTTCGATGTATATTGTTTTTACTATGTTTAGTTATGGGTCTTGAATTCCTGATCTTTCCAAGACTTTTATCATGAAGGTGGGTTAAATTTTGTCAAATGCACTTTTATTATATAATGAGGAGATCATTTTTTCCTTGTTTGTTCATACAGTGGATTATATTGATAGATTTCCATATATTGAACCAAACTATGTCCCTGGGATGAAGTCAATTTGATCATGGTGAATGATCATTTTGCTGTGCTCTTCAATTCAGTTTACAAGAATTTTATTGAGTCTTTGCATCAATATTCATGAGTGAAATTGTTCTGAAGTTCTCTTTCTATGTAGGGTCTTTGTGTGATAAAAATATAAGCATAATTGTGGCTTCAAAGAATGAATTGGTTAGTATTCTTTCTATTTCTGTTTTGTGGAATAATTTAAAGAGTATTGTAGTTATGTCTTCTTGAAGGTCTGATGTAATTCTGCACTCAACCCATCTGGTCCTGGGCTTTTTTGGGGGGAGGGGAGGGGGTTTAATGACTGTTTTAATTTCTTTAGGACTTACGGGATTGTTTAGATGGTTTATCTGATCCTGATTTAACATTGGTACCTGATATGTGTCTAGAAAATTGTGCTTTTTATCCAGATTTTTCAGTTTGTTATTATTTGTTGGTAGTAGGATCTGATAATTTTTGGAATTTCCTCAATTTCTGTTGTTCTGTCTCCCTTTTCATTTTTTGCTTTGTTGATTTGTATACTATCTCTTTGTCCATTAGTTACTCCGGTCAAGGGCTTATCTATCTTGTTGATTTTTCTCAAAGAACCAGCTCCTGGATTTCTTTTTTTTTTTTTTGATTCTTTGTGTATTTCTTTTTGTTTTTACTTGGTTGATTTCAGCCCTGAGTTTGATTATTTCCTGCCATCTACTCCTCTTGTGTGAATTTCCTTCTTTTGTTCTAGAGCTTTCAGATGTGCTGTCCAGTTGTTAGTATATGCTGTCTAAAGTTCATTTTGGAGGCCCACAGAGCTGTGAGTTTTCTGCTTAACACTGCTTTAATTGTATCCCTTAAGTTTGAGTATGTTGTGACTTCATTTTCATTAAATTCTGAAAAGTCTTTCATTTCTTTCTTTATTTCTTCTTTGGACAAGTTGGCATTGACTAGAGCATTGTTCAGCTTCCATATGTATGTGGGCCTTCTGTGGGCCACCCTTAATTCATGATGATTTGGTAGGATGCTTATGAAAATTCCAATTTCTTGTATGTATTGAGACCTTTATTGTGACCAATTTAATGGTCAGTGTTTGAGAAGGCACCCTATGTTACTGAGAAGTCGTTATATTCTTTTGTTTTAGGATAACATGTTGTATGCACATTTGTTGAATCTATTTGATCCATAATTTCTGTTAGTTTCATTATGTCTCCATTTAGTTTCTGATGATGCCAAGTAGTCTTGGTTTCTATTGCTTAGGTTCTTGTGCCTGCCTCTAGCCATCTAGATATCTCTCAGTTTATATGGTTTTGCTGTCTCTGACAGGACCTTTGTCTCTTCTGTGGCCCTGTGGATCTGTGAGTCTGTGATCTTTGGAGTTAGAGAGCTCCTGTCAGATCAGCTCTCTCTGGGCAGGTTTTGTGAATGAGGGTTGTGGAACAGTCCTGGCTATGGGTATAGATGAATATGGGAAGAGCCCCATCTTAGGCTGTCTATGCTTTGGACTCCTGTGTACTCATGGTAAGTTTCTCCTTGGGCAATCAATAGGGAAATAGTGGGGTCTCAACTTTGGGTTGAGTGATTACTTCCTAGGAGAGTGCTCATGGCAGACCAGCTTACTTCAGCTTTGAAACCATAAGTGACAATATATTAGTTTGCTTTGTTTGAAGAATTGAATTCTTGCATTAGTTAACTTTACCATTGCTACATAGAAATCCCTGACAAAAAAGCAACTTCAGAAAAGGGAAATATTTTGGCTTAGAGTTTGAGCAGATACCTTCTGTCATGAGCAGCAAGGTGGTAGATGCAGATGACCTGTTAGTCTTAGTGCATCAGCAGTAAAACATCAGAGGCCACAGGTAGTAGGGACAAACCAAAATGTCATCGATTGCCCAGAATGAAACTTAAAATTTTACAATCTTCACAGAAGTGCCATCAATTGGGAAACAAGGGTTCAAACACAGATCTATGAGGAGGATTTCACATCCAAACTACAATCTATATTTTGTAATATCTGCTTGACTATTTAATATTTGCAGCACTTATGGGTGATAGAAAGGGAAGTGGTGAAGCCATTAGAGAAATGGAAGGAGGATGATCACCATTTTGTTTATGCAAGAAATATTGAAGACATTAGTTTAGTTTAAGGAAGGAAATGAAAGAAGAAGGTAAAGAAGGCAGTTGAGGAAAGGACTGAATGAAAAATGCCAGTAGAGGATTTCAGTGTCCACCTTACAATTTCAGCAACTGAGTCAGAATCCAACTGTACTGACAATTAGTTTGTGACTACTCTAGTGTGTTTACTCTTATAACAGTGGCTAGAATCCACTGACAAGCTTATTAAATTAAACATCTAAGGGGAGACAAAACAAAAACTAATTAGTCTAGGTCAAAGTCAGCAAACCAAGGGGCAATTCCTCCAATACTCACCTTGGCAAACAAATGAGTTCTTGAAGAGCATAGCTGAGGCATAACTTACTGGAGCATGGTTCACGAAAATGCAGTTACATCAATAGTAAACCTAACCAAACTGGGGAGAGCTGCACTGTTGGACTTCTCAGCAAAAATTTCAGGCAGTGTAGTGCCATATTGGATTTGGGCCTGGCCACTTTGTAACTGTATGGCCACAAAGTCATGGGATTGTTGGACAGAGGCCTCTCCCATGTATTTACGGCACAGGAAGAAAAGACCAAGTAGTAAACACCCGGTGTCTCCACTGCATGACCTCTGCTGAGCCCGGCTGATGCATGTGGAACTGACACACCTGGACCACACCTGGGTGGTGGTCAATTTACTTCTGCCTTTTACTTCCTCAGCCTTTATCCTGGAGATTTAGGCTGGTCTTCTGGGATTTCTCCCTAATTAATTCAGGTCTCATAGTTGGTCTTTTGTTACCAAGTCACGAGCCAGGTAGTCACGAGCCAGGGTTTCCCATTGTGCTTCCCAGTTATTTTCTACCTGGAGACTTGGGTATATAAGTGGTGAATAAAGCTACAGGAGACTCTCACTATTCCTCCTCTCTCTCACTCTTCTTCCTCTCTCTCTCTTTTCCTTCTCTCTTTATCTCTCTCTCTCTCTCTCTCTCTCTCTCTCTCTCTCTCTCTCTCTCTCTCTCTCTCTCTCTCTCCTCTCTCTCTCTTCCTCTCTTCCTCTCCTGGCTTGACACAGATAACCTGTGTGTGTGTGTATGTGTGTTTCTTTCATCCCGTAGGCTTTCGCCCGATTCTCGGTACCAGGTCGGTGCTGGCGCCGACAAATGGAGGTCCCACCGAGATCGGAGAAGAAAGGGGGTACCACCTACGGGACGTCCCTGGAGCCCGGCCGGCATAGGAGAAGGGACGGATTGGACGTAAGATGGAGCAGAAAAGGCCTGGATGATTTGGGCTAGCCTGAGTAAAACTTGTCATAAAAAAGGGACAAGGTAACGGTAAAGTGTTTTTGCGTATGTGTTCTGTTAGAGTTATATTTTAGTCTTTGGACCCTGACTAGAGATAGTTTACACCCTAGACATGAGAGAGAACGGGTTTGGGAAAAACAGTCCTCCCGGACTCTCCACAGATGCTTTGGAGAAAGAGAAAAACCTTTTCAGAGCTCTCCTAGGAACAGAGGGAAAGCAGGAGACGTCCTGCCTCTCTGCTGGCTCCTATTGGAGAAATGTTTATTTCTGGTTCTGGGTTCCATAGGTAGGATATGTGGGTCCCTTCGGTGGGACACCATCTAGTTTTTCCCTCTATGTCTATTGTCTGTCCTTGGTGCACCAAGCTGTCCATGTCTGTCAGTTTATGTCTGTGTTTTTTGTTTCTCGTTGTTTAAATGTTTTGTGTTTCATGTTTAAAAAAGGTTAAAATTTTAAATGCTGGTTGATTCATGCATTGATGTAGTTTTAACTCCTTTCAAAAAAGGTACAAATAAATAAAAAGTTTCAATTGGCTTTTGGAGCCTACATCTGTAGCTAGAAACCTAAGTCGGCTGGGCAAGCTCCCCCAGGGGGCTTATTAGACTTAGCAGGTGACAAGATGCTTCTCTTAAAATCATAGCTAGAAAAGTAAAAATGGTGCTTGGTCTAAATATTAAAGATAGGTGTAGCCACTTCAATTTTGTTTCTGATTGGTTTTAAATGTATAAATATGCTCCATGCCTTGGTTATGAACTATTGGCTTTTAAGTTATTGGATATGGTTAAAAAGGTATAATATTGGTAACAGAAAGTTGACATAAAGCTGGTAATTTGGATGGAGTCATTCTAGACAACATGTGGCATGAGCCAACCTAGGGAAATAGGTCTAAATTGAGATAATATTTTATGGAACTCTTATTGTAGAAACCAGGCTTCTAAAAGAATTTAGGGCAATGTCTCTTTGTTGAGGTATTGGAGACCCGCACCATCGTGCGTTCAAATGTAGGAATTGGCAGTCAAACTTTGTAGCATGAAGGATAGACTCAGTGTTTTGGAGACTGGATTTTAGCGACTAGTTTGTTGGAGGTTGAGTTTTGCTTTCCAAAGTCGTAGTTTGCCCTGAAGTTATGTGTATTTTGATGCTAATTCCACTGCCCCAAGGACAGCCGCCTAGTCACTTACTCAGGAATCAGGTGACCTTGTGGTTGTGCTCTGGTGTTACAAGGAGAATTTAAGGATTGTGATTAAGGATTGCCAGTGTTACATTGACTAACTCAAACTTATTTATAATTGAGAAAAAAATCATACAGGTAGCGATTGTTACAAGATTTACGAAGGATTGATGAGGTTTTAGAACTTGTGAGAGCATTACAGCTTGTTTGCTTACTCCAACTGCCATTTCAAGATAGATTTAGAGGATTGTTTTTATGCAGTTTGTTTACATCCTGGTGATTGTGAGTTTTTATTTTGTGAGCTTGCTTATAATTTTAGAGAGCCCATGAAGTGATATCATTAAAAATTTTTACAAAAGAGTGGCTAATAGCTTTATATTATGTAATTTTGTTGCTTCTTCAATGTAAGAAGTTATAACTTTGAATCTTTCAGTGTATATGGAAATTTTTACTACAAACCTTTGCTCTCAAAATGAGCTTTAATATTTGGGGAGTAGCTATTGCTCCAAAAAAGATTCAATATTCATTTTTACTATTTAAAACTAATTTTAAGCTTCTAAGGATATGTTAATTGGCTAAGTACCTCACCTTACCAGAGGACTTAGGTCTTTGTTATGCACATTGGAGATAAAACTTCAGCTGTGTTAATACAGAATTGTAGGCTAGAGTCATGGAAGTATTTTAAAAAGAAACCTGGTGAAACATATCTTATTCCAAACAAGAGTTAATTGGTTATTACAAAATATTGATATTTGGCCTATTACATATACAAATTTCAGGCAAAATTGATAATTTTACTCCTTGCATGCTTTTGTATTTACTGTAAATTTGTGCATGCAACCCATAGAAAATGCGCTTACTGTATTTATAGATGGTTCATCTAATGAAAAGGCTACATGTATGATTGGATCACTTGTTTATTCTCTTGAGTTTCCCCTGCTTCAATATAGACTATTAAATTACGTGCTGTAGCCACTGTTTTTAAATGTTAAAAATCAAGCTTTCAATTCATATACTGATAGCCAAAGGTGTGGCTTGTGGTTTTACAATTGATTAAAAAGTTTTCCTTTTTTAGATACTACTAGCCCTCAAATTTTACAATTACTTAATGCTTTATTAGAGGCAGGTTTTCTACTTGAAATCAGTGAGTGATGATTTCAGTGTGAATTGTCTGACAACTCACTGTCCTTTCAGTGCTCTGGCTCAGAGAACTAAACAATACCATAGACCCAGCTCTTTGAAAATGGTAATGGAGTTGATAACACACCCTCACGAAAAGAGGAAGACTCCAGTTGCTTACATTCAACGCCCAGCCTCACCCTGCCAACTCAGGGATTTCTAGATAAGGCTAAATCTGGACCTTGTTTACAGGATTTGGCATTTCTAATTAATGCTTATGTTTAGGCAAATAAAGCTGGTGAGGGCTGGAGATGGCTTAGTGGCTAAGAGCACTAAGTACTGTTCCTTTATAGGCCATTTAAGAACTCAAACTGGCTTGCCTGGACCCCTTAGCAAGGGAGGACAATGATACCAGGCAGATTATAGGCCTTACATAGAAACAATTAGTCAGAAAGTCTCATTCTTTATATATCCAAAACAATAATGCTGGAAACAATAATTTGGTATACAAGTCAAATTATAAATACAAGTGCTCAGTGTCCTCAATTTAATCCTTGAGGACTTATCTTAATAAATAATATTTTAACAAATTTTAATAAATAAAAGGGGGAGCTATCCCTGAATGCTAATAATGCTCCTTTTATTTCAATGGAGACAGAGAGAGAGAGAGAGAGAGAGAGAGAGAGAGAGAGAGAGAGAGAGAGAGAGAGCTCACTATGTAGAATAAGGTTATCTGAAACTTGTAAGACACATTTTCTGCTTCCAGTGTTTGGGAATTATGGTTTTGTTCACCAAATCAAACAAAATGTTAACCATTCTTTGAAGAATAATAAATTATAAGGGTACAAATTATATGTGAAATTTACTAATTTCAAGATTACATTTTAAACATACTTGTGTTGAATTTTCATTCATTTTTTTTCTACTGCTGTGATAAAAGACTCTGATCAACAGAAACCTAGGAGAGGAAAGGGTTTATCTGGCTTGCAACTCTAAGTGATATTTGTTACATGTAGTCTTAACACTGCCTTATCTGCCTTGTCCTCAGAACTGCTCCTTTGTTCAGCTGCAGAACCAGCCCCTCAGGCTCCCTTTTGTCCGACCCAGCTTGATTCCTGGGTTGGCCTCTCTCATGCTATCCACCTTTGTTTTAGAATAGGTCATGTTAACAGCTCACTCCCAAACTCTTGAAAAGGCACACAAAAGACATCCAGATGCTTTATTACTTTAGAACTTGTCTGCTAGGCACAATTAAACTGGGAGCAGATAACTCCCACCTGGACCACTGTACTCCTAGTAATTTATTATCTCCACCCTACTCACTGCCCTAGTTTAGTGGTTAGTATCAGCAAACTGATGCCAAAATCCCTGGCAATCTGGCTCCAAAACTGGAGGCCATAGGTGCCCTGAGGCCTTCACAATTGTTGCATCTTTCTGCCCAGCAATTGACTCCAGGAATTTACTCCCTGCCATCTTTATTGACAAAGCAAGAACCAATTAGGGAACTTGATTTTAGTATCAGAATAAAGATAATTATATAAAATCAGTTTCACCATTAAGGGAAGGCAAGGAAGAGAGAGAGAGAGAGAGAGAGAGAGAGAGAGAGGAGAGGAGAGGAAAAAAAAAGTGGTGGGGTGGGGGGGGGGGAGGATGGGAGAGAATACTAAAGAAAAGGAGTTGGATCATAGATTAGTAGTAGAACATACTTGTCTAGCATGGATAATGCTCTAGGTTCAATCCCAACATCACATACATATCCAACAAAAATATGTGAGAAGCTTAAATGACTTAAAAATCAATATGACAACTACAGTTTATTCTCATAAGTGCTATCAGAGATAGAAATATTGCTTTCTATATATGCATTTAATTTATCTCATTTTCTATGTGTAAACGAAGGGACTGATATGCATATATGTAAATGTCATATTAAGATAATTTTAATTATGAACTATTGAAGATGACAACATATCATTCTGATTTACTAAAGATAAAACGATCTGAAACCCTACTTATTAGTAGGAGTTCTAAGGATGAGAACACACAGACCTGCACTGTGTTTGAGTTAGTAACTGTATTACATATGTGTATTTTATTATAAAAGATGATAAAAAATGTAAGCAAACAATACCCTCTAATGATATTTCAATGGAATAAAAAAACAAAGAAATACTTCTGGCTTCCAAGGAAAGCAATGTGTATAATAACTGAGCAAATCAGAAATATGTTTTCCTCCAAACTCTTCTATTTGGTATAAACAATATCTGTAACATCTTCATGAGCAAAATTAATAAAATAAAATTATTTATACTTTAAGTTGCACACATAACTATGCTACAGGTCTCTGTGGATGAGGGCAAACTTTCAGTTTACTATAGCCTATTTCTCTCCATTTCTAGGGCAAATATAAAATTTACTCAGGAAGATTCCCAATAATGAGGGAAGGAATTAAATTAGAGTAATGTCCATTATGCTCCATAAAATATTCTAAGAATGCTCCTGGGTCTTAGAAAGTTTCTCTACTCATTGATGAAGAATCATTACTAATTGTAATTCCTAAGCAATGGTCTTTTTGCCACATACATACACAGGAATAAAATCTCACATGCTGTTTTTTTTTTTTTGTTTTTTTTTTTTAAATCCTAGCAATCCTCTTTCTTTCTTTTTTTTTTTTTTTTTTTTTTATTATTATTAACTTGAGTATTTCTTATATACATTTCGAGTGTTATTCCCTTTCCCGGTTTCCGGGCAAACATCCTCCTCCCCCCTCCCCTTCCTTATGGGTGTTTCCCTCCCAACCCTCCCCCCCTTGCTTCCCTCTCCCCAACAGTCTAGTTCACTGGGGGTTCAGTCTTAGCAGGACCCAGGGCTTCCCCTTCCACTGGTGCTCTTACTAGGATATTCATTGCTACCTATGAGGTCAGAGTCCAGGGTCAGTCCATGTATAGTCTTTGGGTAGTGGCTTAGTCCCTGGAAGCTCTGTTTGGTTGGCATTGCTGTCCATATGGGGTCTCGAGCTCCTTCAAGCTCTTCCAGTTCTTTCTCTGATTCCTTCAACGGGGGTCCTGTTCTCAGTTCAGTGGTTTCCTGCTGGCATACGCCTCTGTATTTGCTGTATTCTGGCTGTGTCTTTCAGGAGCGATATGCATTCACTTTTTGATCATCCGTCTTGAGTTTCATTTGTTCTAGGCATCTAGGGTAATTCGAGCATTTGGGCTAATAGCCACTTATCAATGAGTACATACCATGCATGTCTTTCTGTGATTGGGTTAGCTCACTCAGGATGATATTTTCCAGTTCCAACCATTTGCCTACGAATTTCATAAAGTCATTGTTTTTGATAGCTGAATAATATTCCATTGTGTAGATGTACCACATTTTCTGTATCCATTCCTCTGTTGAAGGGCATCTGGTTTCTTTCCAGCTTCTGGCTATTATAAATAAGGCTGCTATGAACATAGTGGAGCATGTGTCTCTGTTCTATGTTGGAGCATCTTTTGGTTATATGCCCAAGAGAGGTATAGCTGGATCCTCAGGCACTTCAATGTCCAATTTTCTGAGGAACCTCCAGACTGATTTCCAGAATGGTTGTAGCAGTCTGCAACCCCACCAACAATGGAGGAGTGTTCCCCTTTCTCCACATCCTCGCCAGCATTTGCTGTCACCTGAGTTTTTGATCTTAGCCAATCTCACTGGTGTGAGCTCACATGCTGTTTTATTTGCTTCCTCTTGCTATAAAAACATTTCTGATGAAAGGAACTTAAGGGAAAATGGTCTATTTTGGCTCATAGTTTCAGTTTACAATATACCATGATATGTAAACTAAAACAACAGGAATTAAAGCAGTGTATCTATAACCGGGAGGCAGAGGACATAAGTGCATGTTGCTCAAATCCTTTCTCCAATTATACAGTGTCAGGATCACAGCCAGGACATCATGATATGAAAACTAAGTGGGGTTTTCCCCTTCACTTGACACCAGCTAATCTGGCACAGACATTCTCTGATGTTTAGATAATTCCTGCCTTTGATATTGAAACAGAGCAAAATTATACTTCAAAAATATCATGGCGGACTGACTAGAAGACATATTTAAATAAAATTCCTTGTTCTTATCTGTCTCTTAGCAAAAGAAATCACTAAAATTTTATAAAGTAAATATTCTATGATTTACATATATCGGTACATAATATATAATCCTTAATATACTACAGTATGTAATATGCCTTGTTAAAAACAGAAACATAATTATATGATTATATCCTTTATATATAAATATATATATATATCATAAACATATGTTTATATGTAACCATATTTATATATTATATTCATCTATATACATAAAATTATAGGCAATTATTGTAATATATATATTTTTTTTCCTTTTTTTTATTAACTTGAGTATTTACATTTCGAGTGCTATTCCCTTTCCCGATTTCTGG